>NW_007728931.1:265026-266069 GCF_000696425.1 Galeopterus variegatus
GTTTTTTTTTTTGTGTGTGTGTGTGTGTGTGTGTGTATGTGAGTGAATTGATTTGTTTTTTGTTTTTATTTTTTTTTAGCTCCCACCAATAAGTGAGAACATGTGGTATTTCTTTTTCTCTGCCTGACTCGTTTCACTCAGTATTATTCTTTCAAGGTCCATCCATGTTGTTGCAAATGGCAGTATTTCATTCATTTTTATAGCTGAGTAGTATTCCATTGTGTAGATATACCACATTTTCTGTATCCACTCATCCGATGATGGACATTTGGGTTGATTCCAGCTCTTGGCTATTGTGAAGAGTGCTGCAATGAACATTGGGAAACAGGTATACCTTCGACTTGATGTTTTCCATTCCTTTGGGTATATTCCCAGCAGTGGGATAGCTGGGTCGTATGGTAGATCTATCTTCAGCTGTTTGAGGAACCTCCAAACCATTTTCCATAGGGGTTGCACCATTTTGCATTCCCACCAACAATGTATGAGAGTTCCTTTTTCTCCGCAACCTTGCCAGCATTTATCGTTCAAAGTCTTTTGGATTTTAGCCATCCTCACTGGGGTGAGATGGTATCTCAGTGTGGTTTTGATTTGCATTTCCCGGATGCTGAGTGATGTTGAGCATTTTTTCATATGACTGTTGGCCATTTGTATATCTTCCTTAGAGAATTGCCTACTTAGCTCTTTTGCCCATTTTTTTATTGGGTTGCTTGTTTTTTTCTTGTACAGTTGTTTAAGTTCCTTGTATATTCTGGATATTAATCCTTTGTCGGATGTATAATTTGCAAATATTTTCTCCCACTCTGTTGGTTGTCTTTTAGCTCTGTTAATTGTTTCTTTTGCTGTGCAGAAGCTTTTTAGTTCGATATTATCCCATTTGTTTATTTTTCCTTTGGTTGCCCGTGCTTTGGGGGTCGTATTCATGAAGTCTATGTCCAGCACTATTTGCTGAAGTGTTTCTCCTATGTTTTCTTTAATAAGTTTTATTGTTTCAGAGTGTAGGAATTGAGCTAACCAAGGATGTGAAAAATCTCTATAACGAGAAC
>NW_007728931.1:268210-268641 GCF_000696425.1 Galeopterus variegatus
GTCCACAGGCCCCGGGGGGCCCCGTGCTGAGGCACACAAGTGGCACGGCTCAGTGAGGAGCAGCACCAAGCGAAGATGGCTGGCTTGCCCGATCTGAGCCGGCTGGCTCCGCCCCCCCCCACCCCCCGGAGAAAATGGAGGCAGCGCTGATCAAGGCGCCTAGCCTGGTGTGGTAGGCGGGGGCCGGGCGGGCCTTTGCTCCCCAAACGGGGCTGGGCTGGGGGTCACTCACAAAGCTCCCAGAGCTGGGCCGGTCCCGCGCCTTCCACTCCGTCTCTGCATCGCTGCTGCCGTCTTCCCTGGCCTTTGTTGCCTTGGGCTGCTCAGTCTCCTGGCGCGGTTGGGGCACTCTCAGGAATCTTCTTTTGCTTCAGCCCTAAAACCTTGAGACTGTAGTTGCTTTTTTTCATTGTAGATTAGTTGATCAGTGA
>NW_007728931.1:269337-269554 GCF_000696425.1 Galeopterus variegatus
ATCATTATGTAGTGACCCTCATTATCTCTTTTTATGGTTTTTAGTTTAAACTCTATTTTGTTAGATATGAGAATAGCTATTCCAGCTCGTTTTTCTTTTCTGTTTGCATGGAAGATCTTTTTCCATCTTTTCACTATTAGTCTATGTGAGTCTTTCTGGGTGAGGTAGGTCTCTTGTAGGCAGCATATAGTTGGGTCCACCTTTCTAATCCAGTCAG
>NW_007728932.1:0-4478 GCF_000696425.1 Galeopterus variegatus
ATAATCATATACATTGTATATTGACAAAATAAAAAATTTAAAAAAAAAAAAAAAAAGAAATGGACTAATATACATACCAAGTGCGAACAGTCCTACTTCTAGAAAAATAGCTCCTACAGACAGTGTCTCAACACTGCTATGAAGCTAAATCCCAGCTCCTCAGGCAAGAATGTCTTATCTGCTTGGTGAAAGCCACGGAAAAAGTCATGAAAGGCATGGACGATTGAAGTTGAGGTAGGTTTTAAGCATCTTCAGTGAGCTGATCAGCATGAGCCATAGGTATATGAGTCACCACAATTTATTTTACTTAAGCTTGGGTTATAGAACACTCTAGGACTACTCCTGTTTAAAAAGAGTTTCCCCTTCAAAGCACCATTTTCTTCATGGTCCTTCTCTGCTCCATGGACTACAGCAGTTACCACTGCTGACAGCACTGAGTAGCCTGTTTCCTAAGGACTTCTCATCAGAGCCAGGAGCATCCTGTCCATCCAACCTTCGCTTTCACTCTTCCTCTAAATATACCCCTTTTCTTCTTCTCTAGTCCAGCTGGGCAGGACAGCCAGCTTTTCTCTACAAACACCATGCTAGTTCTTGTCTTATATTATTCAAAATGCCCACGCCTTTCTCTCCAGCTTACTTTCCAAGGCCCAGCATAAGTTTGATCTCTGCCAGGAAGCTTTCCACAGCTCTCCAGGCCATACATGCCTCGGTCTGAGCCACACAACGACCTTAACTTAACAACAAGTTCCTTTGGGTCAGGGATCATATGGTTTGTCCCTCTTCCTTCAGTTCTGCTCACACAATAAAAAGCATGTAGAAGGTTCGGGGAAAGTCCTGATCCTGCAAGCTTACACTACCTCAAACATATGAAAGCCACACTAAGAATTTCCTTTTCTAAGTGAAATTACTAAAAAGATTTCTTTATGGGATATAATCAAAGATAATGGGAGCATAGTTTCCTCTTCTTTCCTAAGTAAACTAAGCTCGAATAATCCTGAGACCTCCACTGACTCACTATCTGCCAAGGTCACATCATTTCATTATTAAATGACGGGCTAAGTGGGCTCACATTCATGGTACCAAACTATGGAGCTTTAAACTGTTCTCATGCCATTTAACAGTTTAACTTTTCAATTTTAATAACTTTGAGGTTAGTTATGATAGAGATCATCTCTATTACCTTTCAGCTACTAAACTAAGTGAATTTTCCTCTCAGCTAACATCTGCTTCAATGATCTCAGCCACAGTACGGGACTGATATTTAGCAGTCATTTTTGTTTGTCTTGGGTCCTAAAAGAAGTCCTGGGAACACGTTGCTGCCCCAAACTTTCATATACTCACATGTAGATGCCAGTTACATACGGATGGTCTGTCAGACTAACCCCTAAATTATTTAAATGTAAAAGCATACATGGTATGCTTCCTAGACTTTCTATATGCCATGAAGTTGTTAATCTCATCAACGTGAATACTGTACATTTTGACAAAAATAAACTATGAAAGAAAAACTTCTTCAGGTGTGTTTAACAATGGTACGATCATGGGGTAGGTGACAAATCAGATAATGCATTGCCATATTATTGGAGGAAAGAGAGTGAAGGCAAAATAGATTGAGAACATTTTGGAAGGAAGATGAGAGAGATACAACATAGTTGAAAAAAGAACTGTAGCAAGACACATAGCTGAAAAGAGAACTGTCTGAAGAATATGGATTTTAGCCCCAGGAGTTCATCTAAAGGACCTAAGGAAGTATATTAATGTGAAGAACAAGACGATTACTTTCAAAGACAAATTTGTAGCATCTACATCTTCTGATCTCTAAAACGCAGGCCAAGAAGAGAAAGAAAACATATCTGCAGAGCCCATCCTGTGACATGAGTGATCTGATGTCTAGTGCATGTCACTGCAGTAGAATCTGTGCTCTCTATTTCAACTTGATTTTACCCTCTCTGTTTGTAAAAGCAGGGAGGAAGGAAGTTACAGCCTGGTCCTTTTCCCTCCAACCCATCCCACACACTATAGTCTGAGTTACTACCCTAACACCCCTTGCATCCTGACACTCTTCTGCTGGGAAATCTACTGGCTCCCACCCATTAGTCTGGCACTGCGGCACTCAATCTACCTTAGCCTAATTTTCCACTATGTGCATCCTCCTCCATGCACGCCAGGCAGTCTAGGCACCAGGCCTTCCAACAAAACCACCAAATTGCATTGCAGTCCCAGAACCACAGCTCGTGCAGTTTTCAACACTTGAAATAAACCTCTCGGCTTATCAAAATCCCACCCCAGGGCCGGCCCGGTGGCACACTGCTATAGTGCGCCGCTTGGGAAGCGCGGTGGCGCTCCCCCCGAGGGTTCGGATCCCACATACAGACCGGTTCCCGCTCACTGGCTGAGTGAGGTGCGGGAGCGACGCCGAGGGTTGCGATCCCGTTGCCGGTCCCGGTCCGGTACGGGGGCGACATTGAGGGTTGCGATCCATTGCCGGACACGGAAAAAGACAAAAAAAAAAATCCCACCCCATCTTTGTAAGGTTCAGTTTGTCTCTGATCACTCCAGCCTATTCACTCCAGTGAATTCCCCGCCCTCTTACTTCCTCCTTTGACAGTCACATACTAATTTGCATGACAGATCACTTTTTTACACCAGTGGTTTTCAATAGCAGGCAATTTTGCATCACAGGGGAAACTGAAAGCCATGGAAATGTCTAGAGATATGTTTCATTGTCACAACTGAGGGGTGGGGGGTGGGGGTTCATGCTAGCTACTGGCATTTACTGGGCTAGGGCCAGGGATGCTGCTAAATGTCCTACAATGCACAGGGCAGCCCCCCCCCACATCAAAGAATTATCCAGCCCAAAATGTCAGTGGTGCTGGTGTTGAGAAACTCTGATTTACACATAAGTATTGTCTCTTCAACTGGATTGGAAGCTCTCTGAGCAGGTACATTGTCATTCACTGTGTCTAGTGCAATGAGTACCTATGATAGCATTCTTCGATAAATGTGTCGATTACATGTCACCCTCTATCTGGCTGAGTAAAGTGAGAAAAAATTAAGTTAAAATGATGAGTTTGGCTTTATCCTACTTTTATCTAATGGAGTTTAAATATCGCTTTCAAAGAATGTCACTTTAGGCTGATGTTCAATGTCCTTTCTTTTTAAGCCCTTTACGAGATGGATGGCTCTTAGTAAGGAAATGATGAAAATGAGTAGTTAAGAGACTTGTTTAAAATTGTCGATTATGATGGAACTAGAGAGAAGGGAAGTCTCGATCTTTCATTTTTCACTCAGTTGTGTCTAAGCAGAATATAGACAGTTAATTCACCCATTCAACAGACTTTAAGAGAATTCCGATTGTGTAGATGACACTGTGCTAGGCTCAGTCCTCAAGTTTTGGTGGATATATTTATTGCTGGAAGCTGTGTCATATCAGAATCCACATCAGTGTCACAGTATACTTTTTGCCACGGAAGCAATGCTGTCTAATCTTGACAACAGATTAGACTCCAAGCATATCACACATATGGCTTCGCATGTAACATGAAGGCAATCGTAACCAAATTGTAGTATAGCTTCTATAATAAATTAACATAGAAAATTGTTCTCTAAGTTCTTTGAGCAATGGTTTCTGGGTGCAATGATGTAGGTATTCAACATGCAAAATATGACTCCACTGAATTATAAATTCAACTCAAACTTAATATAGTAGTTAAAAACGTCTATCAAATACTGGATTGAATAATAAATGGATTTGCCTTCTGCTAATTGGGGAGGACTTGAAGGGTGGTGCATGAAGCTGAATTTAAAGCCCTAAATCTTTTTAAAAGGTTGTCTTAAAGAAATTGGAATCGGCCTTTTCTTTTTCTCCAAGGCCTTCCTGATACTCGGCTGCCAGCTATCAGAACATTTTTTCACACTTCCAGAAAAGCTATAGAAATATTTAGCTTATCATAAGCACTACGTTTTCTCAAAAGGTGCTTCAAAATATTTTTCAAAAATTTGTAAAAACAGTACTCTGGAATGGAGAGAGAAAAGCAGGAAGAACGGCTGTGAGTGTGTAATTAGGCAGTGGCCACCTAGCTGAGCAGCACAGGGTAAAGCAAAGGTGTGCCCAAAGTGCCAGCAGGGAAAGGAGGACTGGACCAAGTCAAAGGGAGAAGAGGTGGGAGCTCAGGCGGGGATAATACTGTGTGTGTTTGGGCAGTGACTGTGATTCAGCACAGTCCAATCCATTCTAAAAACAAGAGATTCCATCCTTTAAAACCTGTTTCATACCTCATCGATAGTACTTTATACATCCTTTCCCCAAACCTGCAAGGACCATCTAGTAAACGAAGCTGCCCTGGAGTAGATTAACTGTGCAGGCTGCGTCCTAGCAGTTAAGAAAATTGTTAGAAAGAATTAGTGAAGGGCCGGCCCGGTGGCGCACTGCTATAGTGCGCCGCTTGGGAAGCGCGGCGGCGCTCCCGCCGAGGGTT
>NW_007728932.1:4787-18268 GCF_000696425.1 Galeopterus variegatus
CCGGCCGCTCACTGGCTGAGCGAGGGGCGGGAGCAACACCGTGGGTTGTGATCCCGTGGCCGGTCCCGGTCCGGTACGGGCGCGACACTGAGGGTTGCGATCCGTTGCCGGTCACGAAAAAAGACAAAAAAAGGGAAAAAAAAAAAAAAAGAAAGAAAGAATTAGTGAAAATTCATAATTTGCACTAGATACAAATATCACATTTCAAGTAAAATGCCTGCAAGAGTACAGTAAAACTTTCGGATGCTGATATCTTAGAAGGTGGTCTTAAATTGGATCAAACCCTCTATAGTTTCTTCAAAAGCTCATTAAGATCTGAGCTGCAAAATAAACTTGAAAGAAAAGAATGCAAAGCTTCTTCTAATTAATGGAAGCCAACGCAATATTTGCAGAAGTCGATTTGGAGAAGTTTCATTTAGGATTGTTTCAGCAAGCCCTGTGATCTTGTCCCTGTGCATCTCCTCCTGCCACATCCAGCACACACAATAATGATGACATTGATTGGCATTTCTTGAGCCTTTACCATGTGCCTGGTCTGTGCTAAGTATTTTACGTGCATAAATTCCCTTATTCCTCCCAATAAACCTATACGGTTTATACTTTTACTATCTCCAGTTTACAGATGAGGAAACATAGGCTCAGAGAGGTAATGGGTAGCCCAAAGTCACACAGGTAGCAAGTGGCAGAGTCACAATTCCAATCCAAGCAGTCTGACTCGAGTCCATGGCTCCAGCTCCACTCCCTGTGGAGTCACTCACTTTCACTTGTATGCCTTCCCCAGGAGGTCCCCCACATCTGTCAGCTGCGGTTCTTATAGAAGTGGATGAAGCTGCCCCTACAGGGAAAGCACCCGGAACCACCATGCACGTGCAAGGTCAGCTAATGCAGTCCCCGCCGAGCCCACCCTCGGTTTGCACAGGAGCCAAGCTTCACTGACCTTGTTCAGTCTCCACACAGCCAGCCCTTCTCTCATCAAGAGCTCTTATGCCTGGCTGCCATCTCCCTCCCTGCCCTTGCGATGGACTTACCTTCCTTTGGCTCCCTAAGAAGTGTGACCTTTTCATAATCCAAATAGTTTCTGGACCCACACTCTCCCTTTAATATAAAACTGCCCTCCTGTTTCCCTTCGTCCTAGCTGAAAATAGTGTCTCGGGTATCAACCCATATAACCACCATTTATAGAGTACTTACCAAGTGCCAGGCACCATGCCAGGTTCTTTGCATGCATCCCATCATCGAGGCCTCATAACCATTCCACAAGCTAGGTATTAGTATTTTTCCTATTTTACAGGTGAGGACATTAAGACTCAGCTAGATACCTTGATTTGCTCAAGGTAAGACAGCAAAAAAGTGCCACAGGCAGAATTAGGGCCTCGAGCTGTAGGGCACTGACAAGTCATGTCACTTGCTGAGCCTCAGTGTCCTTATCTGTAACATGAGGGAAATAAGAGTTCCTACCTAATGGGGTTATTGTGAGGATGAAATAAGGTAACACAGGCAAAGGCTTGGCAGAGGGTCTGCACAGAGGGAGCCCTCAATAATGAATATTGTCCTGTCCCTGTTGATGAGTAGGCTTCATGGGGTGAGCTGTGACTCCAAGCTGCCAGCCTCAAGATGACTGGGGCACTGAATAAAGATTCAGGCTAACTAGCTGAAGCTGAGCCTTGAGCTGCTCTCTCAGGAGGAGAGGCTCAGGTGGCTCTGGGTATCATTTCTGCACCAAGGTGTTATTATTCACCTCCGACCTGCAGTGCAGCCTATCACTGCACCACCTAGGAGAGATGGCACACAGTGGCACATGTTATTGTGGGCAGTTGCTAAACCCCTTTGCAAGCACACTGGATGTATATGTGCTCTAAACCATACCCAACTGTCTGGTTTCTCACAGACACTGTTTTATTTTATTTATTTATTTTTTTCAAGAGCATGGGCTTTATTTTATTTTATTTTATTATTAAACAATAAGCATTTATTTTCTCAGAGAATCTGTTGGACAGAAATTCAGAAGAGGCTCATCTGGGTGGTGCTGGTTCTCGTCTCAGATACTATTTTACCACAAACTAGAAAGGGTGGGATTGTTTTCATGCTGGGCCAGTGATGAGTCCAAGTTCCTTCCAAGACATTAAGAGTGGTCTTAAGGGCCGGCCCGGTGGTGCACTGGATAAGTGCGCCGCTTGGGAAGCGCGGCGGCGCTCCCGCCTGAGGGTTCGGATCCCACATACAGACCGGTTCCCGCTCACTGGCTGAGCGAGGCGCGGGAGCAACGCCGAGGGTTGCGATCCTGTTGCCGGTCCCCGGTCCGGTACGGGGGCAACACTGAGGGTTGCGATCCGTTGCCGGACATGGAAAAAGATAAAAGACAAAAAAAAAAAAAAAAGAGTGGTCTTAAAATGAAAAGATACAGAGAATAATCCAAACTGTTTAAAAGATTAAACAGCTACATAGAAATAGAATAACTTCATACATGCTGAGTGTAATATTCAAGGTATTTACAAAGACTCCAAGTAAAGACAAGAAGTGACTAACTCTCCCCTGTAGAAAATCAGAGAAAGCTTCATAGAAGAAAAGAGCTGGGTCTTCAATGATGAGTTGAAGGTAGGCAGAGGTGAGGGGAGGGGAATGGCTTTTTAGGCAAAGGAACAAAAACATAAAAAACACAGAGGTGTGTAAGGGAGAAAGGTATTCTTAAGAATAGTGACAGTAGGAAGAGTTCAAGGGAGAGGGGTGGCTTACAGGTGAGCAAAGGTCAGATGAAGAAGAGCCATGTGTGTCACGCCAAGGAGCAGCATTCATCCTGTGCTTCCAAAGCTGTTTTTGTAGAAGCTTATGAACAGGCCTTATGCTGAAAAATATGAATGTGAAGAGGAGGGGGGTTCCGTGATGAAATCCATTTGGGATACTGAAATATACAAAGGTAAACATACATTTTTTTTTTCCTTTTTGTCTTTTTTCGTGTCCGGCAATGGATCGCAACCCTCAGTGTCGCGCCCGTACCGGACCGGGACCGGCAACGGGATCGCAACCCTCGGTATTGCTCCTGCACCTCGCTCAGCCAGTGAGCGGGAACCGGTCTGTATGTGGGTTCCGAACCCTTGGCAGGAGCGCCACTGTGCTCCCACGCAGCGCACTGTAGCAGTACGCCACCGGGCCAGCCCATGCTCAGCCATTTTTGCAGGCATTTTATGGTTTAATTTTAATATATGCTCTTAGTAATATTAATACAACAGTGATGATAACTGCTGAGAGCTGGTCATGTGTCAGGTAGTATTCTCAGTTCATTACTTATGATAATCCATGTAACTCTCATAACAACGCGCCACTGCGCTCCCAAGCGGCGCACTGTAGCAGTGCGCCACTGGGCCGGCCCCAAAGGTAAACATATTTTTAACTGAAGGATGTCTCAAGACATTTAATATGCAATTTGGATCTCCACGAGGAGAAAGATATAGTACAGAATGCAGGGTTTCCCAAAACTACTTGACTACAGTCCCATTTTTCACAGAGCATCCTGTAAAACTAGAGTGCAATGGAATGTACTTTGGGAAACATAGGTGCAGAGAGGCATTAAACAGTTTAAATAGGACCTTGAAAGATCTCTCTGTCAGCAGCATGGAAAATATACTCGTGTGGCAAAGAAGGATCAGAGAGACATATTAGGAAGTTCTTGTAAAAATCTAAATAAGAAATGCTCGAGTAAAGAAAGAGTCTTGGACATGGAGAGGAGAGGGGTCATCTTTGAGAAATAGTCACAAAGTAGAATGCATGGAACTTGAGGGTCTGATTTAGCTGAGTGGGTGAGGGAAAATATGCCCAAGTTCCTGGCTTGGTAGATCACATGGAGGAAAATACTGCTGATTAAGCATGATAAGGAATACAGAGAAAAGTGTGTGGTTGGGTGGGGTGGTGGTTAGGGGAAATGCTGCATTCCTCCAGGGTGTGTGGAGTTTGAGGTGTCTGTGGGATATCCTAAATGAATAAGTCTAGTAAGCAGTTGGATGGATGGGTCCAAGGCTCAGGAGAGAGGTCAGGGCTGCAGAGGCAGATTTGGGAATTGCCAGGGTATAGATGGTACATCTATGGGAATGGATGAGATTGACCAATTCAGGAGAGAGAAAGGTCAGCATTAGTGCTAAACGATGTGAAGACAGGTTGGATAATGACTGATTAGGTTTGGGTTTGACAATTTGATCATCAGTGACCTCGGGAGAGAGTGTCATTGAAGATGCTGGGATTGAAGCCAGATTTCAGGGGACCAAAGAAGACTGGAAGGTGATACTATGGAGAGGGCAAATCTAGTCAACATTTAGGAAAAAAATAATAATCCAAAGAAACAGACGATGTTTATCCTGAAAAGAAGACACAAGGCAGAGGATCATGACAAGTGATGTATGAGAGGGGAATGATTTCAATTACATGTCACATTGACTCAGGTTCTTGCTGAATTTGTGTGACCTTGGGTAAATGATGTCAATGATCTGAGCTTCAGTTTCCAAATCCACAAAATGAGAATAGTAATCATAGGTACCTCATGGGGTGCTGTAAGGATTAAATTATTTACTATAGTGACATATGTGTGAATGTACTTACCCCAATGCTTGGCACATAGTAGGTGCTCCAGAAGTGCTCAATCTCATTTCCTTAATCACAGAGATAATGAGATGATGCTGGTAGTGTTTTGCAAACTCAAAATTTTGACATGCGTATGATGGGTGGGAAGCGTGTCTATAAATCTCTCGATATTTTCTGTCAGGAACCTGAAATCTGCACAGACACATGCTATCTCTTCTCTTCCAAACCCCAGACCTTGTTTGCTAAAGTGGTTCACTGAACTTTCCCCTTCATCTCTGCTCCCACAACCCCAAACCAGGTCCTGGGGTCCGTGGCAGAGCAAAATTCCTTGACAATAGCTTTCTGTCACCCAGGTGCACACTTGGGCCACCTGAGGGAATTCCCAGGGAGACGCTGAGCCAGTGAATTTCAGGCCCCGATAGCTCTGCCTTTGGAAATCCTCTCCAGGAAGTCTGGCCCAGGAGCACAGAGGCCCATATTATTGGGAAGGTTCTTGGGAATGAAGCCTTGAATGGAAGATGAGGGCTACTTTGTTCGAGGCCGCCTAAAAGTCTCTCCCCAGACTTCTTCACACTGGAAGAGTCACAGCGTGACCAAGGCAAGTAATTCCTTTGAAGGCATACGCAAGGCAAGGATTGCCAAGCATGGTCTCCTGGAAAGGGCAAGGATTGCCAAGCATGCTCTCCTGGAAAGTTAGCAATATTAGTTGGAAGCAGAGGCAGGAAAGGGAGGCAACCCAAACCACCTACCTAAGGTGTTGAAGGAATTGGGAACAAGCATCCAGAGTACTGAGGCCACCATACACACTTCTCACTATTGTCACAATGAAGAATGTGACTCTACCCCTAAGTTGCCAGAGGATGAGTGAGCAGAGCAGAAAAAATGTCCCTAAAATTCAATGAGACACTTTAAGTCAGTTGTTCACCTTTGCTGCACATTTGAATCACCTGGGGAGCCTTTAAAATTACAAATGCCCACACTTCCCCTCGAGATTAAATGAATCAGAATCTTAGGAGATGGCCTGAGCCTCAGTGTTTGAAAAGCTCCTTAGGTGATTGGAATTGCAGCCAGGGTTGAGGACACTGATCTAACTCCTTTAAAGCACTCAAGCACGGTGCCTGGCGCACAATGGGTGTGGGATAAACGACAGTCCCCCTTCTCCTTTCCCTCAGCAGATACCAATCACACCACTGAGAGAAACCACATTTGGTTGGGCTGGCATCACATCAAAAAACAATCCCACAGACCATCAAACAAGGTCCTAAAGAAATGACCAGATGGTATTTGAAATCTTTACATAATAGACTCAACCACCCACCAGGCGCCAGACATCCCCTTGGGAAAGCTCTCTCGAATCTGTCCTTTTCCATCCCACTCCACCGCCTTCTTGGTTCAATTCAGGAAAGTGAATATCCTTGTCCACATCTCTGGACCCCTGAGTCACTCCAGATTGCAGGCCCCAACTGCTAATATATTTGTTAGCTCTCTCTAGCCTTTCAATATTTGATATAAACCTTCTCATTCAGTTACATTTTTCAATTTAAAAGCTGCATGTGACTCTTCTCAACTTAATTGAGGCAGAGGATGATTAAACGTTCTATTAAAGTCAAGTGCTACCATGTAGCTTTCCACATAACTCCCAGAGAGCCATCATACGGCAACTCCATTACACAAGACTTCAGGCTGATGCTGAGGCCCAAGTGTGGCCCTTGGAAGTGTTCAGAAGACAGAAGTGTGGAGAGCTGAAGCATGAAATTGCTTTGATATGATGAAGCAAAGGTAAATTTTTCTTTCCAATCAAATCTCTGGAAATCCCGACAGCAAGTTTACTCACCGCCCTTGAAATCTAATCTCTAGCATTGTTTTTCATACCCTGGTCTCCTGTTCAGCAATGTCACTCTATAATGCAGCCCATTTGCCTATAGATCACTCACACAGGGACACAATAACATCACTGGACTCTTGGAGGATGGCTCCTCATATGACTGCTGAATTGAAATGAAGCACAAAAATACCTTCTGCCAGCTCTAAAACACTCACTGTTCAAGTGGCAATGCCATGATGGAAGGCACACTTGCTGCAGCCCAGCCCCAGAGGTAGGCTGGGTTCACCTCCTCCCAGAGGTATAACCATTCAATAAAAGTGGAGACAGGGAGACTGAAGAGTTGGTTTTCATCCTTGCAGTTACTGTAGGATTATAATGTTATTACCTCCAGCTTTGGGAGCACTATAGAATTCTGTAGCATCCAAGAAAGGGCACTGCACTAAAAGTCAGCTGACTGTTCTTGGATCTGCTGCTAGCCAGCTATATGATTTTTGAAAGATACAGACTAGTGATTATACCCAAGGTCGACAGCACCACTTATGAACTGTGTGGCCAGAGGCAAATTACTTAACTGTGCTTCAATTCCCTTATCTGCAAATAGGAATCATGATAGTTTCTACCTCATAGGGTTGTTCTGAGGATTAAATGAGCTAATATAGAGTGAACACTTAGAATAGTGACTGGCACATGGACATTGCTTTGTAAGTTTTAGTTATCAGTACACTGTCCTTTAGCTTTAAAATGAAGGTTGGACTCAATGATCCCTCGATCCCCTTCCAGCTCAGTGACTATGTTCTGTTTACTTGACATCTCGAACCTCTGTCTGATGTTAAAGTTGAATCAGCAGCTTGTACTAGAAATGCCCAGGGCTAGCCTGCTTGCTTTTTCAGTAAAATACCGAATACGTAGCATAATTGGGGAATGAGTCATTCTGGTTAACCAAGTTTTCTAAATTTCAAAGGTTATTTCTGGTAATGGGTATGCCCCCAGTATGAATCTGGCCCTCACATCATGGGCAGGAGGGGGGACAATGAGCTTTGCATCTCATGAATATTCTTAATAAATAAATAATTTTTTAAAAAGGTTTAGCACTTTAAATTTTCTCAGGAGTCATTCAGCTGTCCCCCACCCAGCCCTAATTTGCTAGTTCTCCCTACTATTTTGCCATCCTCGATGCTGCATTTTTAATCCTTGCCATCCTCTTCTTTCTCTCTGCTTACTGTCTTTTATTTTTATTACTTTCTTATTCCCTTTGTCCGCCCTTCTTGGATTCACAAATTGCTTCTACCTGGACCTTCTCCCCAGCCTTACCCCTCTTAGCTCCTACTCACCTTCAAGTCTCAAATTAAACATGACATCTCAGTCTGGATCAGAAGCTCCTGATACGTGCTCTCATAGCACTTGATTCTCCTCATTTTATAGCACTTAATCACTATTGAAATGACATACTCAAAAGTATTTTTGAATGAATGGGTGATATGTATTCATTATCCATTCATTCATTCATCCCTTTTGTCATTCGGGCATTTCTCTCTTTTTGGTCACGAAACTAACTGTAGAGTAACTGGAATAATCCTTGAAGTCTCAGTATTTGTCTCTTTTCCATGATGTTTAAAGAAGAACAATTCTTTGCAATCAAAAGTGAACTAAGAAAATACATACGTATCTCTAAAAGCAATACTGTTCTGTGTACTGAGGGTATTAAAAGGGTGCCTGGCAATGGTTGAACATTAAAATGTATATCAAATTTTTTAAATTTTTGTTTAAATATTTTTTTGAAAACCATCTCAAAAAAAAATCTTATGGCAAAATATGTTCACATTCAAAGACAAGATGGTAGAATGGTGATGATCACTTCTAATTTTATAGTATCTTTAGTAATATATTCAAGGAAACACTCTAGGAAAAATGTTGGAAGTAGTTCATGGTCTGTTTTGACAAAAGCTTTATTTTTACCAACATTTTAAATACTTGATACCAAAGTTAATCTTTAACCATGGAATAAATATTTTTTTTAGTTGAATTAAAGACACAGTTGCTTTCCAGTATGGGCCTCCAGCACCCCTTCATAATTATAATTGCAATCTGATCTTTCTAGATATATGTGCTTATTGATGAGGTTTTAACAAAGGGTATTTATGTTCATCAATGATGGTTAGAAATCACCATCCCGTTTATAAAAAGACTATTTTATTTTTCAGGTGTCAAAATAATGTTTCCTTACTTTGGACTACTTCCATTTAAAGTCAAAAATTGGAAGTAGTTTGGGGAGTGAACAAGTGAGAAAGTTTTTTCCTCCTTTCTTTAAATAAACGGAAAGAGGATATAGTGACTGAAGTATATAGCTCAATGTTTTAGGTTTGTCATGTTAAGCCAGGGTTAAAAAAATCTACTCCCTTTTCTCTTGAAAGTTACAATTTCCTACATGAAACACAAAACATTATTTTGTAGAAGCTGCTTTCCTTAATAGAATGATTGTGTTCTAGTGGAAGAAAAATACCCTGGCTATTTCCATCTTACATGGGAGTAACCTGATCTAGGTTACTCTGATCCCAGGCCCTGGGAAAACATAAGAATGGAAATAATTGAGTGCTGATCTTCAGATTAGAACACCTACCTAAATGGAGGTGGGGTGGTTATGTTTAGGCACAACTTGAAACCAAAAAGTTCTTGTTTCCCCTCTTCTGCCATGGCATCAGTTCCCTTCCAGGGAGTTCTTTGTTCTGGGTAACAGAACTAACACCAGAGAACAGCAAGTTGGGCTGGGAGGAAACTGAAGGTCCTAAGATCTGCGAACAGATAAGTGTTAGGAGCCAAAATATGGGTCTATTTATCTAGCTCAGGCTTATGAACTGGAAATTCACATCAAATCATCTGGGAAAAACTTTTTTATATATAAACATTTTATTAAGATATAATTCATATGTCATACAATTCACACATTTAAAGGGCACAATTCAAGGTTCTTAGTATATTCACAGAGTTGTGCAGCCATTACCACAATCAGTTTAAGAATATTTTCAACACTCCAAAAGGAAACTCGGTATCTTTTAGCTATCATCTTGCTATCTCCTCTTTCCCCCAGCCCCTGACAACCACCAACTTGCTTTGTTTTTATGGATTTTCCTTTTCTGATATTTCATATAAATGGAATCATACGATATGTGGCTTTTTGTGTTCAGCTTCTCTCACTTAGTGTAATGTCTTCATGGTTCATCCATGCTGTACAGGTATCAATACTTCATTCCTGTTTATGGGTTAATAATGTGCCATTGTATGGATATACCATATGTTGTTAACCCATTCATCAGCTGATGGACATTGTGGTTGTTTCCACCTTTTGGCTGACATATGTTTTTAAGGTATACACGTTAAGTTATCAATTAGGACTCAAAATGAGGTCCACAGCAACTCCAGGAGAATCCCTGTGAATGTCTCCTGGAGACAGGTTGGAAATCTCCAAATCAACTGTTTTTACATACAAGCCCTTTTGCTAGATGCTGGGCTTACAGCCTAGAATGGGACATGGCCCTCTCCTTCACATAGAAAGAGCACTGAAAAAGAGACATTGAGAGTGTTTCCTTCTTCTTCTTTTTTTGAACTGATGCATAATTGATGGTTTCCATCTTCCTCCTTTATCTTGGTTGGCCTGCTAGGGAACTGGTCAGAAGTTTAGATTTGTTGGGAGAAGGTATCAGCCTAAATATTTATATAGGAACATTTGGCTTGACCTCTCTGCCTGGACTTCTTACATTCTATGATATATGAATGGTGTACCCTAAGCATGGGTCACCATTAGTTGTGACGAAAATGTTTGATGTTTTCTAATTAAATGTTTTTCAGGGCAAGAAATCAAAGTAGCTCTGCTCCCGATAATGTACAAAGGAAGAAGCCTAAGAGAAAGCTAACCAAGAACCATCTACATCTGACTTCGTTCATGTGAAGTTCTTCCTTTTGGAATTTCAACTACTTAATTATAATCCTGGAATCGTGTTTGATTTATTTTTGACAAGACCATATGTGCTCGTTTTGCCAGACTCTAGTAAAATAGATATTCCATGCCATGTTTCAACACTCTGCCATTTGTAAAATTAGCAATTTCAGGGAAGCAAAAGGCTACTTGCCGTTTTGCTGGATCAGCACCTCATTTGGTCTGCTTGCATATGCTGGGAGTAGAATTAAAGAACGTACAGTTGTGTCTCTGGATAAATAAATTTGAATGCAAAATAGATGCAAAGCTATGTCTTGAGAGACAGGGCTCATTTAAATCTCAAACTAGTTCTCATATCAAAAATGTAGCACCTGGGCTTAGATGAAGCCTTCCTTCTGCTCTGGAAACGTGCTTTAAGGATGAGGAAGCTTGTCCAGCAAGGCGGGGAGGATGGCAGCAATTTTCTCTCATCTAAAGCATAATGTCATTTATGTGACCACCTATTCTTAAATTTCTCATAATCATTTAGGTTATGTGGCACTTTAGACTTTTGAACTACCTTCACATATATATCCTCATTTAACCTTTACACTGATCCAGCAATGCCTAATGGGAAAGGATTATGCTAGTCACTGTACAGATGCAGAAGTTACAGTTAATTGACTTTCTCACAGTCACATGCCTCATAGATGGTAAAGCTGGCCTTAATGTCAGATCTTCTGATAACTCGAGGGACTTTCCACTGTCCCAATGTGTTGAGGGCCATTTTAGGATTGGCACCCTGTCTGGTGTGCATCTTTGTCCTAAAAGCACACTTCCAGACTGTAGTCTCAGTCTGGTATTCCCTAAAAACCTAAAGGTGGTGGAATTCATAGGGCGACAAAAGGAAAGGCAGTTAGACTGGGAGAAAGAGAAATCTGTCCTCAGCTTTTTACCCTCTCCTCCCTAGCTGGAACCACTCCTTTCTTCTACTTCACTGAGATCAGGAGGGAAGGGGATGGTGCTGATGCCTTTGTGGGGGTGTTTCAAAGCCACCCCTTACAGTCTTCTTATCCCTCCTCGACTGCACTGATGGTGGCTGAAGTAATGTAGACTGATCGGAAACCTCCCTGTAAGAAACCCGCATGCTCCTGCTCCCAGAGCTGCTGAGGCAGATCTGATTGGCTGCACACGAGCCACAGCTGACATTCTGTCAAATTTATAAGTGCCTTTCTTTGCTGAACTTCCAACTAGCATAGAGAGCAAGGGCCTTGAAGTCAGAGAGACCTTTAATCCAGGCTCAGCTTTGTGACTTCCTAGCTGTGTGACCTGTATCAACATAAGGCCTGAGTCTCAGTTTTCTCATCTGTAACATGGGGATAATATCCTCCACCTCACAGGATCCATGTGAGGATGATAGGAGATAATGAGTAAAATTTTTGCATGGTGCCTGGCATGTAGCACTACTGACCATTGGCAGATGTTATTTTAAATACATTCTCGAAGCTTAATAATGTTTATTGAACATGTTCAGGGAAGAGGGAGGGAGCCAAAGGATGTTTGGGGTCAAGCGTGAGGCATGGTTCAGAGAATCCTCTCCAAGTTTCCCCTCAGCTAGGCAGATACTGCCTGCCTATGGATCTGCAAATCACATCTAACTTGTTTCTGTTCTCCTTATGAAAGCTCGTTAACTAAAAATATTTCCCATCCCACCTACTGAATTCCTCCTGCCACCTGGATACCATTTTCTCCTTTTTAATTCTTGCTCCCCTTGATGGTACCATGATGAGGGTCTAGTCAAGGATTTATGCTAAGTACCTACCATATGTTTTCAATAAAAAGGGAATGGCTGTGCCCTTATTGCGTTGAAAGTGGCAATCACACATGGACTGGTAAATTTAATGGGAGTGTTTTCTAAGGAACTTTCATTTATACTTCCAGTGCCCATCACATAAAATGCAACGCTCAGGTTTGAACAGCAGTGTGGCTTTGAAATAAACAAAGGTCCATTCATGAAATAGGCCTTAACTGAGACATCTTCGGAGGCATCCAACCAGATGGTCGCTATTAAAGTCAATAGGCTTTCCTGGCAAGTGGAGCCCTGGGCTCTGACAACTGCTTCAACCATTCCCCCCACGTTGGGCTATAGATGCAGGTCTAACCCACAGAGCAAAGGCAACAGAGCTGTTAGGATCCCTGAAAGGGACAAGAAATGCAAAGATTCTTCAGAACAAATTACGCTCTATTTTGTCAGTAGGGGCGTGAAGTGCTGCCATACTTTCTTTTTTTTTTTTTTTTTTTCAGGCTCTTTTAAAGATCTGTGGGCTGAATGTAAACCCAAAGTGCTAAAATCACAGAAAGGAAAGGAAAATTTAGGGAAGAGATGGAGGAGTGGATACGTAAATACACTACATTATGTTCTTTGAGCCAGAAAACTTCAGTACTCCCCGATGAGCCTGCTTGTCCTTAGCAAGTGAATTTTGGAAGGAAAACACACCCAGACTGAAGAAGGGTATTGGGTTTAATTCAAAGGAATATAAGTAACTCCAGTTCCAAGAGGTCCATGGCCCACCTATGCTGAAAAGACACAAAGATTCAATTAACCTGTCACGTCCTTTCTCCTTGATTGCAGTGGGTACTTGGCAGATGGAGAAAACTATGTAAATGGTGAAAAAAAGCATGCTAGGCTCAAAGCAAAGTCATAGGAATGGAAGCCATAATACCAATTCCCTTATATTTTCCAAGTCAGATGAAAGCTGAAGGCTTCAGACTGCCTAACTGCAGACTGATTACCTTACCACCCTGTAAAAAGTGCTTGCCAAGAACACCATCACAATTGGAGTTCTGGGCTCTTTCCCTTGTCTAAACTTGACAAGGAGAATGGAATTCCATTTAAAACCTGTGTATAAGTATAGCTGTCACTTTGAGACACTGAGTGAAAATAGGGGTTTGAGCCCAGTTCTTTCTCTTTAGCGATGGCGGTGGAGTGTGTATACTAGTGTGTGTGCACACGTGAATATGCATAATCTACACACGTGCGTGCATTAGGAGAAGGGGGGATGGGGAGGAAGAGGCAAGTTCTCATTTGTTCCTTTGAAAGATCCCAGGATTGAATTCTAGGAAGGCCCAGAAAGGGAAGGTAAGAAAGTTTGGAGAAGTGGGCGGGGGGGGGGGGGG
>NW_007728932.1:18355-40370 GCF_000696425.1 Galeopterus variegatus
GGGGGGGGGGGGGGGGGGGGGGGGGGGGGGGGGGGGGGGGGGGGGGGGGGGGGGGGGGGGGGGGGGGGGGGGGGGGGGGGGGGGGGGGGGGGGGGGGAGAGTCCCATTCACAAGGGGAGGGCTACTTTTCCTTTCAGTATGCCCCGTTACCCCCCACCCCTGATGCTAGGTGCTCCCAGGAGGCACTGCCTGGGCACGTGCCAGGGAGGAAGCAAAAGGGGTGCCTAATGCATACTGCAGTTTGGAACCTCAGATGATGCAGCATTATCATAGAAATCCAGGATTTTAGCGATTTGCAAAGAATGTAGAGATTGAGATCGAGATTCTATTGACCAGGAAACTGAGGTCCAGAGAGGAACAGGGGCAGAAGAGCGAGTGTGGACCCCTGTCTCCCTGTTCACAAGTCATTGCTTATTCCATTATGACATGCCACTTCTTTGTGGTTAATGATTTTTAGCATTTTGCTTTTCTTTATATTTTTGAAGGTGCAGGTGTTTGTGTACTACTGATTCAGGCTTCACGGCACACTGATATATTCCAGTATTGTCCTACCCATGCTACTTTATAAGAAAGTATCCCCTGAAGCATGTCAAAACATGTAGTTAGTTTAAAGGAAAAAAAGTTTCAGTAAACCTCTACAGAATACATATTTTGAGTTAGCATAATAAAATTAATTCTGTTAAAATAAAATTGTCTAAAAGACAAGTGTTTGACTTTAGGCTGATCTTAAGTCCAACATGCACAAGCCTCCAAATCTTCTAACAGAGCTGCCACCATACAGCTTCGATGTCCCAAGCACCCACACCCCCAAAGCACTCAGGGGACAGAGTTGCATACCTTCATCCTAGCACTTACCAAGGGTTTTATAATTATCTGTTTACTTCTTTTCTGCCCTAGCTGACTGAGATGCCCTAGCTGACTGAGATCTCCTCAAGGGCAAGAATTCCCACATCTCTTTCTCCCCAGAGCCTAACAAGGGGCCTGACTGAGAATAAGTGCTCAGTAAATGTTTGTAAAATAAATTATTAGAACAGCCTCATTCCACTTTACAAAATTCTTACAAGCCTATTCCCCCAGGCACTGGATTTTGAGCAATGTATGTCCTCGACCCTAACAATCTTTTAACTCTTTCGAGTGGCCTATCAGAAAAACAAGGTACCATCTTGGTTCTCTCCTATGAATGGTGAACTCGAGCCAAGGGAAGAATCCTTAAGAGGAAGAGCAGCCACATTAACACGAGGTGACTTTCCTGGCCTTGGAAGTCCTTTCAGAGAAACTGGTGCTTAGAATTTGGGATAATTACAACGTTCCTGGAAGTGCTTATCTGACTGAAAATATCTCTAATAAGTCACTAATTAGATAGGTGGGGTGCTACAGAGTAGGACAGCGTCGTCCCATGTAAGCCCCTAAATATGGAAACCTGGGTCACTTTACTTCATATGAGACAATTTCAGTGTCAATTTCCCCATAAAACATCGTGCCCTCTTTCACCTGTGAGCTGTTGAATCTGCTTCTGCCACCGACTGACTTTGTGAGTGGTCTGTATTCCAGGATAACCTCTCCGAGCCCCCAATTTCTTCATCTGTAATGTGGGGATAATATCATTATCAACCACACAGGATTGTGGAGATGGTTTTACTATGTAGTCTTTTTTTTTTATGGTTATTCAATTTATATATTTAATTTACATATCTCTGGCAAACACTTATTTCGTTTTGTTTGTCTATCTATCGATCTATCTATCTATTTATTTTGGTGACTGGCCAGTAAGGGGAACTGCACCCTTGACCTTGGTGTTACAGGGCTGTGCTCTAACCAACTGAGCTAACCAGCCAGCCCAGAAATGAGATAATGTGCGAGAGACGCTTAGTGAATTTCAAAAGTTCTCAATCTAAACTATTTTTCTGCTTTTCTTATAAGCACCTCACAGGCCACACGGTTCTTTCTACTTGCTGGCAAAGGCTAAACTAAAACGGTACAGTAAAACTGAAGGTGAGATAGAGTGTGAGGGAGGACCAATTCTCGAAAATTCGGAAGATGCCAGAACAGTACTGTAGAGCACCTCATTCCCACCATCCCCCATACTGACTGCTGCCGACATGCCTGCCTCATCCCCACAGCCCACCTTGTAGTGCAGGAGAACTCAATCATACCGTTGTCTGCAAGTATAGGCTCCAGAGGGCCTACCCGCCCAATCCCATCACTAGAAACATCCCAAAACCACAGAGAGAAGAGCCGTAAGAACCTGGCTGGTTTCTGAGTATTGTTCCCGATTCCTAGTTCCGGTGTTTCAAGGGACAAACCTAGCCAGCCCATGACACAGGAGCTTGGCTCATGCCTCTCATAAAAACTAACTCACAGAGAGAACATCCTATGGTTACAAATATTCTCTTATTTTTTTCACTCAGCCCCATTTGCAGCTTACTCATGTTACCTCCCACCTCTTGTGCTGGATTCATTTCATATTCTTTGATTAGTTTCACTGCCTTGAAAATTGAATATTGATTATGAAATAAAGTATGGAAAGAAATATTAACATTTTTGATTTGAAAACAGAACTTGACAGGATGGTCTCTGATGGATTACACAGTGAACTTCCAATAGCAAGACCCCCAGGCCAGCAGGATTTCAGTGCCAGGGGGCTTCCTTCCTCTCTTTGGCCAACCCACGTTGGGCAAATAGTATAGAGGTTGAAATGGCCTTCTCTCAGGATTTTGCATACCAGAGATCTCTATTGTTCCCGAGAACTTCTGCTGCCTGCACTTGAGAGTGTAGCTTTCTTAGGCTCATAGCATGGTCGTGGGAAGAAAACATTAAATGTGTTCATCCTCAAAGGGTTTGAAACAGAGGATGACTCTAGGATGCTTTACGGAACCATCCAGGCAAGTGAGGAATCTTACCAGTATTTTTTTAAATCGATACCTAAGGGATCCAATTAAACATGTGGCTTTTGTTTTTTATTGATAACAAAAATGGTCAATCAGATACATGCAGGATGAGGTGTCTGTCCTCTCTAGAGTAAATATTAATGCTAGGCCATAAGGTGGATTCTGGGGTTTTTATAGAGGCTTAAGGGGTTTATAGATTTTAACTGGGACCTGTTTTGAATGGATACCAATTAACATTGCTTGTACTACAAAATATACCTGCATAACATATAATCGGAGAAATCAACTCATTAGTGGGGGCAAGTGAAAGTCTGGTGATGATGATGGGTAAAGCCATACATGGTACCGTGATGTTGCCACAGCTAATCGAAAACTAAGTGAGAAGAGAAAAATGAAGCCTTGAGTATGCAAAAGGAATGACAGTCATTTATGCAACCTGCTTATTGTTTTTGCCGAAAAACCAAGCAGCACTGTGATGGTAACAGAGCCCGATAAGTTTGTGTCATACTACCTTTGTTATCAGTTGTCTTTGACTTGAAGGAAAAACTGGAGGCATCTTTTCTCTGTCCTCACAGTTTGTGGTCTGTTTATGCAGCAAGGCTGCCTGCCTTCTTTTCTGTTTCACAGACAAGGGGAGACTGTAAGTAGTAACACTTTCCCAGGAAAACAAACCTTCATTCCAAAATAAACTTTGAGATTTGAAAAACAGAGCAGAGCAGCTGTTCCCCTCAGAAGAAGACTCATTGCTAAACTTCTGGGGAGCTAACTAATATTTCAAAGGCCAGCAGTAACAGGTGAAAACTCACTCTGATGCTCCAAGCCCACGGGAATAGTGAAGGTGCACCAGGAATGTACCTTCACCTCTGCCTCTTGTGTTCTGCACATAAAATCACTAAACTGAGCTCTTGTGACTTTTTTGGTCTCAGGAAAATCTCAGTCTCAGGAAGGGTAGCTTCAGGTCTACCGTATGATGATTGGAACTAGGATAGAGAAGGGTCTGGTAAGGGAGGGAAGATAATCAAAGGTGGAAGGGGGCTCAGACTCTCTCCTTTCACTATAGTCATCAAACCAGGTTTGAGGTCTCCCTAGAGCATAGTTAATGAACTTAAATTTCACCCCCCATTCTCTCCTTCCTCAGGAACCTGATCATGTGGCCTTGTGCACCAGAGCTGTTTGACTACACCAGTGAGAAGGAAGAGAGGTAAGAGGGACATTTAAAGACAGGCCCACGGCCAGACCTGCTCAGTTATAAACATTCTGTCCAGTTCCTTCTAGGTCCGAGGCTCTCTACTTGGTTAGCTAAGCAGCCAGCTTCTCTCCTTAGTTTGCCCTTCATTGGCCCCCGACTGGTTAGAGCTTCCTCTCTTACATTTTCCTAGTCTTGCAGGAAATAGTTCCTTTTTAACTGCTTTCCTACTTTCTTGCTCTCCCTCTAGTTCTCCAGCTCTGCCACATCTGCAAAATATTGCTTAATGGACACCATGACAAAAGAAGTGCCCTACCGAAGTATACATACGTGGTGCAAAGAGTATGAGGTAGAAGGTCAGGCAGATGTGTTTTAGCATTTCAAGAACTCCCTAAAATTGTCAGCTGCTGTCTTGGATAAGTGACTCCCCAAGCCTCAGTTTCCCCATCTGTAACATGCATATAAAAACTAGAGGCGGGATCAGGGAGCAGGGAGGAGGGAGAGTTGAAAGGCTGATTAATGGACACCAAAGCACAACGAGGTAGGAAAAATAAGCCCTATTGGTGTACAGTCACCCAGAAATATATAATCAATAATGTTTTACTGCATGTAATCAAATGACTAGAAGAAAGGAGATCAAATGTGCACATCACAAAGAAATTATTAAATTTTACAATGATGAATATGCTAATTACCCTGAATAGATCAACTCACATTATATACATGTATTGAAATATAAGTCCATACCCCATAAATATGTACGATCAATAAGTTTCAATAAAAAATAAAAATAAAAATAGTAGACTACCTCAGAGAATTATCAGTGGTACTGAGTGGTATTAAATGGTATCAGTGGTATTAAGAGATAACGTCTGTGAACACTTTGCACAATGCCTGGCACATAGTAAGTACTCAAAATATGGTAGCTTTTGTTCATCAGCAGGTGTGACTTTGACACATGTGTCCCTGTACAAAGAGACAGCCTAAAAACAGAGGGCTCTTGCTGGCCAACTATATAACTGCCATGGCAGGGCATAAAATTCCAGGCTATTATTTTTATTATTAAATCAAAATTATATCGATAATTTATATATGCAAATCAATGGTGAACTAAAATAATTGGCTTTATTTATACTTTTGAACCTATGCATGTTATAAAATGTGACTCCAGTAAATAAATATGGCAAAAAGACTGTTGACATATGGTTTTCTTACTCAGGCTTCTTCCCTGAGGTTGGGAGGCTGAATGATTCTGTGGAAGTTACCAACATGCCCGCTCAGTGACAGTGCCATAATTGCTTCTTGTCAGCCACGTCCATTCCTGCCACCTACCACTTAGAGCCCTGCCCTGAGAAGGTGTGCAGATACCTGGACACCATGAACCACCTGGCCCAGAGGAAGCAAATGCACCAGAGGCTGAAAGCCCAGAGCTCTTGTTAGCCTTATCCTAGGGGAAGAGGCTGAAGCTCACGAGTCATTAAACTGCGTGGTGTCAGCACTACTAGCCATGCCCACTGCTCTTCTCCTGCTTAATTCATTCAAAACACAGAGGGCACTGGCATTGTTGTTCTACTGAAGTGGTAATTTGAACATTCAAGCTGATTCCTCTTTAAAGAAACTTGTTGAGATAGGCAGATAGATATACCCTATATCCAAACCTTACCAAAACGGAAGTCCACCACTACAGTGTACAAAGAGGAAATTCTGGCATATATAGCTACTGATTGCCACTGTCCACTGTGCTGTATGCTTCCCAGGGGAATATAAGAAAGGGAAGGTAGGCAAGAGGGTGAAAGGGGCCAGAACCGGCCCTGCAAAGAAGGTTCAAAGAAGGTGTGTGAGGTAAGACTGTAGAGTGGACTGCATATATGGTGAACTGGCAGTGTCAGTTCTGTACACAGGTGGCCACCTTTGGCCATCACTGGTCGTTTTGTCGATTTGGCCTACTGGTTGTATCCAACATGGGAAAATGAAATGCTAAAAAAGCACCCCCCACCCCCTAAGACCAGTCCCATAAGTGTGAAAGCCCAAAGTGCAGGAAGCAATAGGAAGTGACAAGTCAAAGGGTCTGAGACCTTCTCAACAAGATCTGGCCCAACAGCTTCTCTCTAGCCCCCCTACCTCTCTCAGTCTCCCTTGTGGCAGGCCAGTCTCTCACCCCTCCTACTGGCAGCCTTCCCAGCCTTGGGCTGCTCCCCGACAGAGACACCCAGATTGATATGTCTGCATAGCTCAGCTAAACACACACCTTCCCCTAGGAGGCCAGACCTCCAGATCTGCCCCCCGCCACACCCTATCAGCCCCATGTATACCTCATATTCACTGAAAAGGTCTTCTTTCGGTAGGGCCATGGGCCAGGCAGAAGATGGATCTGAGGACCAGAACTCCAGAGTTTCCAGCGCCTAAAAGGGAAACACTCCTATCCCCACCCCTACAGTTGGAAACTGGGCATTCATTATGTTTGTGTGTCTCGATGGCTGCACATTTTGTAAAGCATATGATATTTAATATCTCACAGATACTCAAATCTAGTTCCAGTACACAAACACCCACTAAAGGCCATCTTGGTTGAATAGATTGAATGGCGTAGGACTTGCTTATTACACAATATTTTGCCTTCAAACAGGATATTGTATCTATATCAGCAATGAGATATTAATATGAATATCATCCTTGTAGATCTCCAAGCCTCCTTCCAATCTTGATATTCTAAGATTTATACTTCTCTAAAGAAATTGCTTTTGGGGGGAGAACAGGGTGTTATGGTGATATTTGCTGAGATGAGACGTTGCCTTGGTATGCCACCTTAAGAATCAACTCCTCAGAATCCTGGTACACCTAATCAGAGCCATTCAACCTAACTTGCAAAGGGAAACTAATTATTCATTCTCTCCCTCTTGCAGACAAGGTTCTGATAAAGGAAAGGAAAACAAGAGAACCTGTAAGTTCATCTCACCAATGTTGCCACGACTTCTAAATTATTCAGGTATGTGAACTGGTGGGCCCGAGACAGCCACAATTTTGTTAAAATCTAAAGACTTGAAACTTGATTTTCATTATGTTTTCAACAAAGCCTTTAAAATGCCTGATTCTTTTCATAGATAGCTGAGATAAAATAATAAAGGTAGCCTAAAGAAAAAAGGGGCCAGACAGCAAAGCTCTGTGGAGATGGACAACAGTGGAGAAGGCTAGGGAAGAGAGAACGGACAGGGTCAGGGCTCACGCTTATAGGGACTTATGTATGTCTTTACCTAATTTCTGTTGCTCTTTATCGAGCTCATGTCAGAGCAGGCAAAATTGCTGAATGTGGCAAAACTGAAAATGTTAACACCTTAAGAAACACAAAACGATTCAAGAAATAGCTGATAGATTCTTCACTGTGAGAAGCAAGCATATTAGGAATAGAAAAGTCACAAGGCATGCTTTTGGCTGAAATGCAGGCAATGTGAAAGGACCCTAAGGAAAGTGACTAAAAGCAGAGGGAGCTGGGCATCCGAGCAAAACAGCACTAGCACGGGAAGGCTCATGGGAAGGTCATGTCACAGCTGAGAGTGCTTTTGCTTGCACTCCCTCAAGAGGGCTAGGAAAAATGCAGCACCAGTATTCTGCCATTTGCTCGCAGAGGGAAGCGTCCTGAATCCTCTTCTGCAACAGCACATGAGGCTCCTCAGCCTACAAGACAATTCCAGCTTGGCTAGCTTGGTGCATTCATTCACTTTCAGTCTAGAAGTGTCCCTGCAGCCTTTCCTTGCCCATCTGGCAATCTTGCCCTTAAGGAGCTGCTGGGAAAATGGCTTTCTGTAAATCCTTGTTCCAGAAGATCAGGCAGGTGAATGAAAATCACTATCTGAATAAGACACAGGATGAACAAAAACCAAAGAGCTATACAAAAAGAGATGTTCCACTCAAAACCCCAACAACTGCCCAAAAACTTCTTTTCACATTTCCAAATATCACCCTCTACACTTAAATTAACATACCTTTCTTCCTAACAGAGAAAAAGTGTCTAATGTGTTTGGATATTTCAAAATGTGCCTGTAATATAAATGATTCCTGTAGCTGAAAGCATGGAGCAAAGGAGATTATTGGATCTTGAAACTCTGTAGTTCCTTTCACCCCCAGCCCCATGTGCCTCGGTAGGGGACAATCTGGTAACTCCACTCACCAGGGCTCATGGCTCCACTTTCTCCCAAATCCCAGAACTTGGCAAGTGGACATTGTCAAAGACACTGAAGAAAGAAAGCCTTTTGGAAGCAACTGATATTTTATAGAACTCTAGGACCCTATCTTGTTTTGGGAGTTAGGATCTAACACCTATCTACTAAAATAAAGAAGACAACAATGTGGTGTTACAATTCTGGTCCCCCAGGGAAAAAGTAAAAAAAAAAAAAGGCAAATGAGGAAATTGAAGCTAAATGGCTAAGAGATTCTAAATGACTGCCCCCAACTCCCTATGCACAGGGCTGATATGATGTTCTCACATCAGTGCGCTGGACACAGCCTTCCCTCTAGCAACTCTCTCGGCTGGAGCAAGGGTAGACAATGAGAATCACACCACTTACCCCAGACAGGATGGCACTTGTGACAGTTACATCCATACCCAGATTTCATAAATGTGTAAACTAGGGTTTCTCAGCCGTCAAACGTAGGAAGTAGGTGGGACCCAGGCATTCGCTTTTTAAACAAACCCCATAGGTATTTCTGATGTAAATGGTTCGAGGACCACATTGTGAAAAACAGTTTATCCTACTCAATCAGAATCTCTGAGAGTGGATCCCAGGAATCTGCAGAAAGTCACTTAGCAAATATGTGTTGAGAACTGACTATGTGCCAGGCACCGTGATTGGTATTAGAGATACAACAGTGTCATGGTTCCTACCTTTACTGAGCTTGGGCATTACCTGCAGGGCTCTAATCCCACATTTTAACTAAGGGTCTGAGGAACAAAAACCTCATACAACTGGCTAAATAACTGGAGTTTCTTCTTATGGTCTCTTTTCTTTTCCATTCATGTTCTCCTTGCTTGGATTATTATTCTAAGAAAGTTTTCATCTAAGCAACAGCCTCAACTTGATGATCCTATCATATGCCCCATAGAACACCTTGATGCTTCATTTCCATTACTATGAGCTCCCCCAGGACAGAAATACATATTATTACAAGCAACACAAAGCAAACCAACAATGCCTTCCTGCATGGAAAAATAATACTTTACCAGCTTTAATCCAACTGCATTGTTCTTTGTAACAAGTAAACGACTATATGAGATTGTCTGAAAAACAGAGCTTTAGATTAAGCCTCTTCCTTCGAGAGATCAAGCAGCTGGAGGTTAATAAAATAAGTGCTCACTCCCAAGCCCCAGTTTTCTGAACCTTTCATGATGTCAGTTCTAATCTTGGTGCCAAGAAACACTAGAATGATATTTCATCGCCTGCATCAGAATCACTTGGAGATGCCTGATAAATATGCAGATTTCCAGGCTTTACTTAAACCCACTACAGTAGATTAACTGCACTAGTGGCCCCAATCTATGGTCTCCCTATAGCCTTGCCCTCTGTCATTTAACTTTGTAGACCCGTCCCACTCTGAATCTGAACTCAACCATGTGACTTGCTTTGGCCAATGGGATGCTAGCAAATAGGATGCAAACAGGGATTTAAAAAGCTCATGTACATTTCCACTTGCTTTCTTGCATGTATTGGGTTTGCTGGCTTAATCCTGCCTGTTCTGCACCATGAGAACAAGTGTGTGCTGATTTTTTCAAGGACGAGAGAGGCCACACAAAGCAGATTCAAGTCATCCCAACTGAGACTATCCTAGATAAGCCAACCCCTGGCTAACAACCAGCTGACTTCAGCTGAGTGAATCCATCTATGATCAGCCAAGCATGGCCCAGATCAACAGAACCATCCACCAAACACATAGGCTATAAACAATAATAAGCAGCTGTTGGTTTAAGTCACTCAGTATTGGGGTGGTTTGCTATACTGCACAAACTAACGGATACACCTGCTGAACTAGTTTGGTGAAAAGGGTAATTTTGTGAATCTGCATTTTTAACACATTCTCCAAGGGATTGATTCTCATGCACATTCAGCTTTGATCATCATTTCATTACTGTATAAATAGCAGTGAGAAAGAAAGTGATGAGCAAAGCGTTTTAAAGATATTGCGCACACGGGGCCGGCCCGGTGGCACACCGCTACAGTGCCCCGCTTGGGAGTGCGGTGGCACTCCCGCCGAGGGTTCGGATCCCACATACAGACCGGCCGCTCACTGGCTGAGCGAGGTGTGGGCGCAGCACCGAGGGTTGCGATCCCGTTGCCGGTCCCGGTCTGGTACGGGCGCGACACTGAGGGTTGCGATTCGTTGCCGGACACAAAAAAAGACAAAAAGGAAAAAAAAAAAAAAAAGATATTGCGCACAAACCTGAGCCACAGTTCTGCCAGGAGGTAGCTCTTATACAAGAAAACTCCCTGGGATTTGCTATCTGTCAGCAGCAGGAAGAGCCACTGCTCTAGGCTGTGACTAACTGAGATGACCCCAGTCGAGCTGAAAGGGTGGCTCCATAAAGAATTTTTATTGTGGTAAAATATACATAACACAAAACTTACCATTTTAATTATTTTGGGGTGTACAGTTTAGAGGCAATAAGTACATTCACAGTGTTGTGCAACCATCACCACCATCCATCTCCAGAACTTTTTCCATCTTCCCAGACAGAAAGTCCATCTCCATTAAATAATAACTCCCCATTCCCCCCTTTTCTGGCCTCTGGTAACCACCATTCTAATTTCTGTTTCTATAAATTTGACTACTCTAGGTACCTCATATGAGGAGAATCATATAATATTTGTCTTTATGTGACTGGCTTATTTCACTTAGCATGATTCTTCAAGGTTTATCCATGTTGTAACGTGTGTCAGGATTTCCTTCCCTTTTAAGGCTGAATAAATTCTATGTATGAGGGTACTTCAAAAAGTTTAGAAAAATGGAATTGAAAGATAACATGAATCTTTCCTTGAACTTTTAAAAGACCCCTCATATATACCACATTTTGTTTACCCATTCATTCATTGATGGACATGAGGGTTGCTTCAATCTTTTGGCTATTATGAACAATGCTGCTACAAACATGGGTTTGCAAACATCTGTTTGAATCCTTGTTTTCATTTCTTTGGGGTATATATCCAGAAATGGAGTTGCTGGATCATATGGTAATTCTATTTTTAAAGTTTTGAGGAGCCGCCATACTATTTTCCATAGCAGCTGCACTATTTTATATTCTCACCAGAAGTTACAAGGGTCCCAATTTCTACACATCCTCAAAAATACTTATTTTCAATTTTTTAAAATAATTACCGTCCTCCTGGATAGGAAGTGGTATCTCATAGTGGTTTTGATTTGCATTTCCCTAATGACTAACAATGTTGATCATCTTTTTATGTATTTATTTGTGTATCATTTTTTGAGAAATGTTTATTCAAGTCCTTTGCTTATTTTTATTTTACTTACTTTTAATTTTTTTAGAAATTTTTTATCAAAACACAATTGATTGTACATATCTATGGGGTATCACATCAAACATCAATACCTGTGTGCAATATGTGATGCTCCAATCGAGATAATTAGTATATTCAGCATTACACAATGTAATCGCTTTTCGTGGCCCTTGACCAATTCCTCCCTAACTCCCCATCCCCCTCCCCCTTTCTCACTTCTGATAACCTCAGTTCTGGTCTCACCTTCTAAAAGTTCAATGTATTATTGATTGTTGTATCTTTCTTTCTTTTTAAAATTTTATTTGCTTATTTTTAAGCTCCCGCTTATGCTCATTTTTAACTTGACAAGTTTGTTGTTGTTGTTGTTGTTATTTCTATAAGAATGTTATAAAGTGTAAAAGCAGCAAGATTTTTTACACAAGGAATGAATTCTAAATTAAAGAAAGAACTAATCATGAATGCCTCACTCTGCTGAAAAAGAGCCCTTCATTTACCTGTGCCCCTGGGCATCCTCTCTTCCTAATCCCATCTCTGAGAAAGGGCTCAAGTCCACAGCTAACCCTCTCTCTGTGGTCCAGCCTCCATGCTCTCCTGCATCTTCCAAGATATTTCTTTATTGGTTATCCCCCAAATTCTCCCCTTCTACTAGCTGCCACTTTACTGACTCATACTTCTCAGCCAAAATAGAAGCTCAATTTTCTCCATATAAAAGAAAAGTTCTTTAAGATCTGTTTTGCCTTCAAGATTCTTCCATCTCTCCACATCTCACCAGACAAGTTTCTAGAAAGAGTAGCCTACACTCAATGTCTCAAGATCTCCATTCCTCATTCAGTTTTGAAACCACTGCCACGTGATTTCCACCATAATATTCTACTTGATCTGCTTCCTTTTCCTCAATAACCTCTTTAAGTGCTAAATCCAAGGAGCATTTTTCAGTCTGACTTGGCCATTCTGTAGCACTTGGCAATGCTGAGCACCCCTTCCTTACTGAAATTCCCTTCTCCCATGATTTAGGTGACCTTTCTCACTCAATCTTGGTCCTCTTGTTCCCTCTCCAACTGCTTCCTCTTGGCTTTGGTCATTTGCCACATTTCTTCTGCCCAGGTCACACATGTACATATTCCCCAGGATTCTGTCCTTGCTATCCCTCAATTTTCAGTCCCATATATCCATCCACATACTGGACATTTAAACCCGGAGGACCCTATACTCTGGTTTCTCTTCAGATCATATAAATCTTTCATCTTTTAAGCCTGGAGGACCCAGAGAAAGTTCAACTGTAACAAAACTGAACTCACTTTCCTTCCTTCTCTAAACCCACACCTCTGCCCAGGATTCCTATCTCAGTGAACAGCAGTTCAATCTACCATAGCATATAGGCTGGAAAATCATGACATCACTGTTGACTCTCCCTCACCTCTGCTCTGACCACATCAGATTGGTCATATGTCCTGTCTAGTCGACCCCTCTCTTATATGTGTTTCCCCCTCTCCACTACCATGGCCCTAGTTTATGTTCTCAATACCTTTTTCCTATTGCAAAAGCTTCACAATTGATTTGTTTGCCTCTGATATCTCTTCCATTTAAGTAGTCCTTTATACTACCACCAGAAAAAGCAAATTAACAAATAAGTAATCGAATAAATAAACTACAATATAAACATGTTTCCTCCATATTCAAAAACATTCAAAGCTCCCATTTTCCATAGCTCCCAAGCTAGTATACAGGTCCAGGGGTTGATGTGGTATGTGAAGAGGGCATGAACATTAAGGTCAGAGAAGGACCTCAGTTTGAATCAAGACTCTGCCATGTGCTAGGTATGATATCAATCAATTTACTCCACCTCTCTGCACCTGCTTCCTCAGGATAATTGTGAGAATCAAATGAGTTACCTATACATATTCAGTATTTGGTACTTTACAGAGCCTGGTATATAGAAACTGCTCAGGAAGTATCAATTCTCTTCCCTTTTTCCTACCGAGCACAGTCCCATCTCTATTTTCAGGCTCATCTTCTAGGATATCTCCCAGAAACCTATGCTCCGGACATATACAACACTTAGCCTTTCTGTCCTCTGCTTCTGCTGTTACCCTAGCCTGGAATGCCACCTCTTACCCTCTTTAGCCTAAGAAAATCCAACTCATATTTCAAAACCCAAATCAAATGTCACTGCCTTCTTGAAGCCTTTCCAACACCCTCTATGCTTCATAAACACTTCATTTGGAGAATTTCCTGTTGCTTGCCTTGATTTATGGCTACATATCTGTTCAACTGCCTTCCCCACTTGACTGTGAACTTCTTAAGTGTAATGGACTCTGTCTTAAAACCCTTTTTTTATACCTAGCACCTAACATTCAAAATACATGTTGGAAGGCACTGAATAGAAACTATGTACAAACACAGGCAGGATGTAAAACATGAAGAACAAATACTTAAGGCATATTTTAGGGTATAATGAAATATAATTTCATATTCAATAGCTACATAATAAAACAGTAGTGACTATTCTGTGCCAAACACTATCCTAAGTGCTTTTTTAACTCATTTAATCTTCACAAATGGTCCTACAAGGTAGTTACTATAATTATTTCAATTCAACAAATGAAGAAACTGAGGCTCAGAGAGAAGTTAAGTAACTTGCCTGAGGTCACAAACTTATAAAAGATAAAGCTAAGAGTCAAAATCCAGAAACTCTGGCTCTAGAATCTATGATCTTAACTGCCACTATGCTCCAAAAGTTTGTATTGTAATTAATGTTGCAGCACATTATGCAAAATACAAGAGTTCTAGTCCTGGCTTTGTTAGCTTTGTATTGGGCAAATCATTTCCCCACTCTGAGCCTCAGTTTCCCCATATGTCAAATGGCAAGATTATATCTGATGATATTCTTGGTGCCTCTCAGCATCAACATTCTATGATGCTATGATAGGGATGTTTCATCTGCCTGATGTCTTTTTTAATAAATTGTTAACCTCTCAAAGGCAGGTCCTGTGTGTCAGTCAAATTTGTATCCCCTGTAGTGGATGCCTAGGGCAAAGGGCAATGGGGGAATTGGAGAGTGATGACTGAAGGATACTGAGTTTCTTTCTAGAGTAATGAAAATATTCTAAAACAGACTGTAGTGATGATTTCACAACTGTGAATATACTAAAAACCACTGAACTGTGCATTTTAAATGGGTAAATTATATGGTATACTTATTATATCTCAATAAAGCTATTATCAAAACAATTGTATCCCCAGGGTCCAGCAGATAGCATTGCTCAACAAATGTTTTTTGAGTGATGAATAGTTGTACAATATGGCTTTTAACCTTCAGATTCTAAGAGTCTGTTAATGGCATGGTTTGTACGTATTTACCAATTCCTTGCATGAGAACCAACACTTCTAAAGTGTGTTCTATTCTTCAGTTTAAATAACCCTCTTGGCAACTTACTTTCTTCTTGTCATAGACTTTTCAAATTTGTTCTTCACACTGTCTGAATTATTACCTTTTAGATTAATAGGGACTCAATTAAAGAGGTTTAGCTATATTTCTAAAACAATATTCACTGTTATGCTGCCCAAGAACAGATTAAACTAGCCCCCAAGATTCAAAGATTAAATTGCTTCAAGTTCTTGGTATTTTGATGGGGATTGCATTGAATCTGTAGATTGCTTAAGTACTTCAAGTGAGAGACCTAATAGGAAAAGATGGTGCCACTACTGTAATTAGTCTTCAAGTACAAAATTAGTTATTTGAACCAAATGGGCAGGGGGTCATTGTCAACAACTGATTTCCACCTCAAAGAAAATAAAAGCAGCGTATTAATTACTAGGAAGATATCTGCAGTTTCTCAAGGGTCTCTGCTGGAGGGCAGTTTTCTTAAAATATTTGCTGGTTTATAATTAGCTCATGCATCTGATTAATTTAGGAAAAAAGGAAAAAAACAAAAAACATCAATTTTGAGAGCAAATGTTAAGCTACTCGACTTGAGAAAACCCAACTGAAAAACCAGTCACTTTGGAGTTCGCTGCCAACAAAAAGTAATGAAGCTTCCGTCCCTAGGAAGTCACACTGCCAGCAGGGTTCTGTGCCTCAGTACAAAGACGCCCATCAGGCCGGGAGGCAGGCAACAGAACCAGCATGGACTCAGGGCTTTAATCGGCAGTGATTAGAGAATGAAATGAAAAGTAAAATAAGATCGCAGCAGGTAAAATTAGGGGAACAGGAGAGGCCACAAAGTTAAACTTTGGAACATGTAATCAAGGTGATTAAAAACTCGAGCTGCTCCACCTTGTTGCTCACTAGCTTGCCAACTCACCATGCACTCTTCACAATCACAGGCAATTGTTCTGATTTTTAAGAATGCTTCATCCTAGAAACTCAACTACAGGCCACTTGTATTGGGGCAGTTGAACAGGATTTGCATCTTCCTCCATGCTCCCCTCGATAAGCCTGACATACTATATAGAGACCTAGATTTGAATCATGCCAATATGCAAAGGGTCTGGTGACTTTTCATTGGTCACTTGGAAATAAGAGGCAGGGAGAATTATGCATAATAATCAGGACATGAAACACCACATAGATTCATGGATCCTGCAGAGTTACCTAGCCCATAGTCAGGGGTAGCTTATAACCAATTTGAACAATCTAGTGAGCCAATTGGGAGAAAAACAGGCTTGGAGATCAATGCAACAGCCCTCCAGGGAGCCCTGGTTGAAAGCAAAATATCCATACTTTGCCAAGCCACCTGTCTTGAAAAACTCTGATAAATCATCTTTGACCACGTTAATTCTTTTCATCACCCAGCCAAGATTTATGGAGCCTCTACCATGTGCCTCAGAACTTTGAGAATGATTCCTAAGATAAAATCTACACCGAGCTGGCAGTTTGCAAATCAATTGAATTCAACAAATATCAACGAAAACCCACTATGTTCAGGCACTGTACTAAGAGATATGCAAATGAACAAAAAGGAACTTGCAGGCAAGTGATTAAAAGCAAAGATTCAGGCACCAGACTGACTGCTTGGATTCAAATCTTAGTGTTGTCACTTATTAGCTTTAACCATGAGCAAGTCACCTCTCTTAGTTTCTCCCTCTGTAAAAGGGGCATGATAATCATACCTATTCATTTGCTTACATTAGTTTTCTTCTGTTCATGCACATATATGAGAGTACTTCAAAAAGTTCGTGGAGAGATTCATATTATCTTTCAATTCTATTTTTCCATGAACTTTTTGAATATATATACATTCACACACATATTCCTGCTTATACTGATGCATTATATTCATGCCTGGCACACAGCAAGTGCTGTATGCACTTTAGGTATATTAACCATCTTTGAATCATGAACTTCTTCAAGAAGTTGATGAAAACTCCTGCCCATCTCCCCAGAATATGTACAAATATGAGTACATTTACATCTAGTTTTAAGAGCTTTGTGAATTCTCTGAGGCCCCACAGACCTAGGTGAAGGGCCTCTGACTTCATGGGAGAGATTCCAAAAGGGTTTGTAATCCCAATACTCTTGTGCCCCCACCCTCAGTTATTAATGACTATGTTGGGAGGACAAACTTTTCTGGCTTTCTAGAGAGACAACACAGGGTAGACGTTGAGAGCATGGGCTATAGAAGTAGAAGAGCTCTGTGTTCTAAGACTGACTCCACCGCTCACTGGTTGTCTGACTTCAGGCAAGTTTCCTAAGGTTTTTGACCCTCAATTTCACATCTGCAAAAGAGAATATTAATTGCATCTGCTGGGAGGAATAATACATATAATGCTTTGGCATGTGTCTACCACCAGTTAAACACTCCATAACTGTCACTGATACTAATAATATCCATTAGAATAGACAATAACTCCCACCAAAATAAAGGATGGTCAGGGAGAAACTATTCTGCATTAGGATTAAAATAAGCACCTGAATGCTTTTTCTCTTGAAAATTACAAGCTAAAGTTTTCCACCTACAACTAAATCTCTATTCATCTATAAAATGGAAATGTGTGCAAAACTCAGTCAAGACTTGCTGTGGACGAGCAAAAGGCAAGAGGTTGGTGTCTACTGACTTTCTCAATACATAAAAGACAGCCTCTTTTCTGTATTATCAGAGCTAACGCAACATGCCAAGAGAAATAGGTAGGTGTGACCAATTGGGAGTTTCTTTCCATTCCACCAGACTGTTGAATATCTCACCATATCCTTTGTCATCCAAATCAGCAGTGAAAAGCACTGTCAACCAACCCCCAGCGCATTCAGCAGATAGGTTGCTTAATTAAATATGCCACTGAATGGGCTATAGAATTCTATTGCTTATTCTGACAGGTGAAAGACAGAAGGGACAATTTCCTGGGTTTTTATTTAAGATGTATTTTCAATGTATCCTCACAAAGGCTGTCCCAGGCTGCATTAATTTTTATAAGATTTTTTTTTCTAAACCCAACTCTACACAGTACGAGCTAGTTGATGAAAACAAGCCCAAAGTCAGTAATGCCCCCATTGTCCCCACACTGAGAACCAACGCGCAATGGGTGGATTAGGCCATTATGAACGATTTAGACGATGTTGCAAAGTGGTGTTGGGAAATAGCCCCTCTTTCCACCATTCTCAGTATTAATGCCTTTAAACCAGGAGTGAGGAAGCATTCCTCAGTACCGATGGGAAGTATGGCATTTGTATACAGCAAACAGAACTAACAAGTTCTAAACATGTTGAATTTAGATGTTAAGTGAATATTGTTAAATGAAAATTCATCCAGCTTTGAAAAGAAAATGCTATAGACAAAAATCTAAATACAAAACAATATAATGGTCTGGCTAAGAGTACAGAAGGTCTGGCTTTGTGGGCTTTCTGGAACATTGAGCTAGGATCTCACCAAGGCCAGCTTGTATTTAGATCTCATCAGTAACACCAACTGCATGTGATGTGTACAAAATACAATGCTTGGAGAACTAACAGAGTGACCCATGCTTCCTCAAGAGCTGACCTTTCGGAAGTAAATCGGAAAAAAAGACATGGCCCCAAATCAGTATTCTCTTTTAAAAGGGTTTGAGAATTGGAAAGAAATCCTCTCTCCCTTTTTACCACCTGGAGACAGAATTGTAGTTGACATGCCCAGGTCACCTGCATTCCCAGAGCCAAGCACTTGACCTGGCAAATAACTGAACTTACAAAAGAGCCCTCTCCAGCACCCCCTTTTCCTCCCTTTAGTTTAAGCTACTGAATATGTGATAGCACAAGTCCTTGATGCAGGAATTGCAACAAAACACACTGATAGAGCCCACCCAGTAGCTTAGCAACTGTTTTTATTTCTTTAGGCTTTTTTGAGAAGTAGAGAAAGAAAAAGAGCTTTGTCAAAGTGAATGTCACACCACGGTATTTCTTTCCACTTCACGGGGGTGGGGGTGAGGAAGGGGCTTGGCCAAATGTTACTTGTGAGCTGTGAAGCATTTCATTCTAAGGCCCAAGGGAGAAGGATACAAGGCAGCAGGGGGTGGCTCTTGCCTTCTCTTAGGAAGTGCTACACAGACCGACTGCCCTAGTAGTCACCTCGAGCCTCCCCAGCATGAGGTCTATTAAAGCTAAACAGGCTATCTATACTCTTAGTGCCAGGCATTTAAGAAAAAGAGTTGGAGAGTCCAATCCTAGCAATCCAAAAGTCCCTTACTTCCTTGCAATTGCCTTTACAAAACAGATGAAAGACCCCAACAGACAGGGCCTAAGCCAAAATGATCACCCCTACCTCAAAGTGCAGAATATTGGGCACAGCCATAGGTTTATCCTAAAGCTAGCGTAGATGGAGGTAGTCAGGAGAGGGGGCAGCCAGGGGACCAGGAATGATCCCCATAGATTTCTGAACCCAGAGGAAAGAAGAAGGAAGGATGGAAAAGTGGTCTTCTTCATAGACATCTGAGGAAGTCCTGTAACATGTGGGAAAAGGGGGTCAGAGAGCAGGCTGAGGACCAAACCACAAGACTAGCATGCAGAGAAATGGTGAAGCAATCCAGGGAGGTGTGGGCAAAGGGAGCTTGAGATGGTTACTGTCGAGAACTGCCATCATGAGCTAAAACAATGATGCTGCATAAGCATGAATGTCCACCCTGGTAATTGATAGGAATATTTGGGGTAATGGGGCATGATCACTGGCTTCTTAATCAACCACAAGTCAAAGCAAGGGCTTCAGCTGCTCTTCCATTCAATCGGAATTGAATGGTCATTAGGTGGATGGTAGGGTTTACAGTGCTGGTGTGATGGTACACCAGGCAGGACATTTACTCTAAGTCCACCCCTGTTTCTACTCCGCAGCCCAGAGCACTCAGTGGCACTACAAGTAGGGGATGGTAGCATCTTTTTTTGACATCAGTTCTCATTAACAAATTAGGGTTTAATTATGAAACTTCGATCTCTTCCTTTTCAAAGTGATTTGACTGATAATTCTTGCCACCTCTCCCCAAAATATCTTCATTAATAAAGGTAAATAACATCCCTTTTAAATAAAGGAACATTTCTTACTTTTAATAACTGAGAGTTAATAATCAAAAGCAGGTTTTTCTTACTCTAATAAAATCATTTCCTGCTTCCCATTCCCATTCTTTGTAGGCAAGAGGAGGCATCTGAATGGCCCCCCACCCCAGGCCCTCCAACCCTCAGCATCTAGGCTCTCAGAGTCCAATGCCAGGGCTGTCGAATGCAAAACTGAAGAGTCTAAAGGAGTCCAGTTCTATGAATATAACACCTAATTGTTAAAAAGCACTTGCTATGTGCCAGGCAATGTTCTAGCATTTGACAATATAAACTCATTTAATCTTCATAATAACTCTAGGATGTAGGTACTATTATTGTTCCTGTATTACAGATGAGGGAACTGAGCCACAGAGAGTATAATAAGTGACTTGCCCAAAGTCACAAAGTTAATAAGTGGCAGAATAAATATCAAGAGTTCAGCTCCAGAGTCTGTGTGCCTATGTCATGGTGTCTCAAAAGAGCTGGCTCTATCCAGCAGGCCAAAGTGATTTCTGTGTCCCTTTCTTCCACTGGCCCAGAGCTACCTCTACCTCCATCCCTGCTCATGGTCTCAGAGAGTACACCCTCTCTGATTTCATGGACACATCCTTCTCAGCATCTCAGGCATGCACTGAGATGGGCAAACCAAGACCATGGAGGAGAGAAAAGAATACGGTCCAGTTCAATCATCCCCCAGGCTCTGGCTAAAAGGAGGGGATCCTGGCAGCTCCCCAAGCTCTGCCTGAGCTCCTGATATGTGCTATGTCACTTTCAAATATTTCCAGGTTATTACCCCAATACTTCACCTGAACTGTCCTAATGAAATATGAGTGGATATTAACTAAGCTGTAAAATCCATAAAAATGCTGCTTTACAAGAGACATTTACCCATGAATCAGCAGTTGGGTTAATTCATTATTTAGTAGGCTTGTTATTTATAGCATATTACAGCTTGGTAAATTATTTATATGTGCTTGTTTCTGTGCATGTTTTTCCCTTAAGAGAGGGAAAATGTTTATCAACCATACAGGGAGGTCGTTTAGGTGAGAGGCCTGTTGTTAAAATAGCCTGGACTAGTTTCTCTTTCTTACTTCCTGCTCAAGAATCCCATCTGGAAGGTCCAGGGGCTGACAGAACTGTCATCAAATGAGGCATTTAGCCATTATGGGGGAACTGATAGTCACTGTGGAGCATTTCCCAATGTGTGTTCTGCCACAAGGCCCATGGGATACGGGCTATAAAACAAGGGTTATGTAGGCAAATCAGTTTGGTTAATACTGGGATAAAGTCAAAGTTTCAAAACTACAGGACTTTGAAAAAGAGTTTCAAGCCTGCATAGTCTTTAATATACAAATGTGTTTCTTAAATCTCCAAGAGGAAAATAAGAAATGAGTTATTTGACAATAGAGTCCTTTTTACGCACAAACCTCATGGGAATAGAACCCACCTTTGGAACACTCCTTTAAGGAGAAGTATTCCTCATGCTGAAAGGAAAGTTACATTTAGTAAATTGGGGGCTGATCTCTGCCATCTTGTCCCTCCTTGAGAAATTTCAAAGTGGACCAATCTATCGATGTAACACACAGAAGCAAGCTAATCCAGCTATACCTAAGATCAGCACCACATCATTCAGCACACTTTTGTATTCTTTCTGGTTTGTTCATTGTTTCCTGTCTTTTAATACTGTCCTCTAAAATGACTATGCTTCACTATAACAGGGACTGTCATCTGCCTCTTTGGTCTCTCCTTGCACTGCATAAGCACAACAAACACTAGGTCCCTGCAGATGCAAGGATAAGCAGCAAATATTAAGTAGCAACCAGCTATTACAGCCTTTAGCTTTCTTTTCTTTTTTTTTTTTTGTCTTTTTTTGTGTCCGGCAATGGATCGCAACCCTCAGTGTCGCGCCCGTACCGGACCGGGACCGGCAACGGGATCGCAACCCTCG
>NW_007728932.1:40499-131275 GCF_000696425.1 Galeopterus variegatus
GGATCCGAACCCTCGGCGGGAGCGCCACCGCACTCCCAAGCGGTGCACTGCAGCAGTGCGCCACCGGGCCGGCCCAGCTTTCTAAGATGTTATTTTTTCCAAGTAAAGTAGAAAAGCAGACAGTATATCCTTGGACAAAGAAGGCTTGGAGCAAGACCATAAAGTTAAACAATGGCAGAAGTCAGAAGAAAGGGGGTAAAAAAATTAAGTGTTGGGATCTTTTGAGGCCAGACTTAGAGAAACTGACCGCCCTGTGTTGTGAACAGTTTGTCAGATAAGGAAGGCAGCATGAACACCTACCAGAATGCCTAGCCTGTACTCTGTGGTTACTGTAAGTTTTTTGGTTTGTTTGTTTGTTTTTTACTTTAAGTATTATTATTCTACGATTTGCTCTCCAACTGGAACCATATTCCAAGTAAGGGGTACCACTAAGGTTTAATTTTAAAAGTCATTGCTTTTCTTTTAAATATGAGTTTAAAAGACTTGCTGCATTCAAAACTGCAATTGTATTATATGCAGCAGGGTCAACACTTCTTCCATTTGAAGGACATCTCATTTTATCAAAATCCATAACAGTATAGAGTTCGCTTACCAGAAACTCATTTTATTGCAATTATTGCTAAAATCCATCTCTTAATTCAGCGGTGCCTATCATCTATGATAAAGTTTTTCAATTGTTAACCTTAGACAGCTAAAAGAATTACTCAGAGTAATTGAAATATACTTCCTAATCTGAATATGTTGCTTTCTATTGAGAAGGCCTTTGGAAAATGTGAGCATAGCTCTCTGGGTGGAAAGAATCCTGATGTGGGCCCCCAATTCTCCCACTTCTAAAACTCAGTGTGATTCTGGGCAAGTCCCTTTCTCCCTGGGCCTCAGTTTCCTCTTCTGTAAGATCAGAGTATTGAACTAAATGGTCTATGAGATCCCAGTATTTTAGCATAATGTTGGGGTATCTGAGGAGAGAGAAAGGAGAAAAACAATGAGTAGAATATGAGGTTGTAAAGATCTGGGTTAATGACTTTGGTCAAGTCCCAAGGGCATCATGTCAGCTGGGCCTATTTGTATATCTTCAGAAGAAACAAACTGCTAAGAATCCTTGGCCTAGAAATTTCTGCAGCACGTTTGTCAACAGAGGTGGGGGCCGCCCATTACACAAACACACAGATCACCCCCAACATTCTCAGGAGCGTATCTGCTCCTTGCTAAGGAAAATGCCCTGGATTCAGACAGATTTGGATTCAGAATTTTGCTCTGCCAGCTTTCTAGATGTGTGACCTTGGACAAGTCATTCAACCTCTCTAGAGATTCAGCTTTTTCATTTGTAGGATTCAATGACAAAATCCATACAAAGCACTTAGTACATGGCCCTTAATCACACAAATGCTAGTTGCTACTGTTATTATTTTCATCAACTTTTTAACTGAAGCAGCTTGGCCATCTCCCTATATATTCTACCTCCTTGTAATACAGCCAAAAGAAAAAATATCTCACCTCTCTTTCTACTATTTATGTGAATTCTTAGTTACAGCCAAGCTAATCTACTCACTGTCTCACAAAGTTTATATACTTTACCAACCCTATATCTTTGCTCAAACTGTACCCACTGCCTGAAATGCTTGCCCTCATTTTTCCCCATCTCAGGCAAATACTGTACTTTATCCAATGTCGCTTGTCCTCAATGACCCCTCAACTAGCAAGGATTACTTTTTCTTCTAAACTAACAGTCCTTTACTGCCTGAATCACTTACTTGAGAACTAATCACAAAAACTGCCTTGTGGCTGGACACATTATGAATTCCAACTGGAATGATTTCACTTTTCATGTGTGACTGCTTCGTGGCAGAGGCTGCACGGTGCACTCTTTTGTCTCCCACTCCAGTGCCTAGTGCAGAGTGTGGCTCCAATCAACACACTGGGTTGGTTTTTTGTTTTTGTTTTTCTTTCTTTCCCTATTTTTATTTTTATTTTTTATTTTTTGCCTATGAACAAACCTAGCTCCATCTTTATAGGAAGAATTCCACTAGAAGTTTCTTTGGACCTGTGCTATCCAATACCATAACTAGTAGCCATGTATGGTTCTTGATCACTTGAAATGTGACCAGTCCAAAATGAGATGTGCTATAAGTATAAACTACACATCAGATTTTCAAGACTTAGTACAACAACAACAAAAAAAGAACGTAAAATATCTCATTAATATTTTTATATTACTTACATGTTGAAATGATAATATTTGAGGTATATTCAGTTAAATAAAACATTATTAAAATTAACATCACGTTTCTTCTTACATTTTTTTAATGCAACTACTAGAAAATTTAAAATCGTATATGTGGCCCACATTATATTTCTATTGTACAGCACTGCTGTGGCCCTTTAAAAACATAAAACATGTGAGCACACAGATAATTAGATGCAGTGATTATTTTACTACTGTTCTTTTCAGAGAACACCTATAATCCACTGGTGTTTGAATTTCATGTCTATTCTAATCTAGCACTGTAGGTATGAAATATTCACAGGTCGTAGGAAAGAATGGGAGTCCTGACACATATGCCAGATGGGGACCTGTTTACAGAGTACTTGGTAAAAGAATGTGCTATGGTCAAGCCATCTCTTTCCTGCTTGATAAGTTATTGTTATTAATTAAGAAGCTTGAAAACTCCCTGGTGAAATCCTAAAATAAAATACAGCCAAGAAGGTTTATAAATACAAGTGGCGATGGTGGCAAAAGAGCAAACTCAATGATCAGTGTTGAATAATAATATTGATCTTAAGGTAGCAGCAGTTGGGGAACTAAGGAGCTTCCATTGATCAGAAATCACTTAGGCAGGGGGTTTCCGGTCAAGATGGCAGAATAGACAGTCCCCAGCATCACTCTCTCCCATAAATCAACAAATTTACAACTATAAAAAAGCAACAACAGCCAAGCTGGGACCGCTAGAGCTCAGGGGAAGAGGAGGAGAGACCTACGAAGTGCATGAAGGTGGAAGAAGCCACGATGAGAAAAAGAAAAAAACCATTCCAACCATTTTGTGCCATAGCTGCTTTAAGTCTGGAGCTACTGAGCACACAGAGCAGGAGCTGGCAAAAGCTGCAGCTGTGCCCTTCAGATGAACTTGCTTGGAGGCGGCAGGGGGGAAGAGGGCCTTGGTGGACCCCAGGACAGCGAGACCACTAACAGGACTCTTAACGTGGACCCACATAGGAGCAAGGAGTCACAATAACTGAAAAAAAGGAGCCACTCAGAGGCAGGTGAGTCATCACAAGGGACCAGCGCAGGGCCCGTCCCATGGGAAGTGTTTGGAGCACGGGCAGTGGGGGAGACGGGCCCACCTGGAGAACACTGGGACACAGCAAGGACAGCTGACGGGCACTCTAATCATCACAGGACCACTCAAAGGAGACTAGTCAGGAATATAGAATTGCATGGGGTGCAGTTTGAGGAAAAGACTCAGGCCCAGATCAGAGTTTCTACACAACCCAGGTGCACCAGGTCTCTAGAGAGCTGGAAGTATCTATAAAGTCAACCATTAAAACCTGAGCTGCACAGAAAGCCTTCCTAGGGAATCAGCAGCAAAGCAGCAATTTAGCTAAACCACACAGCTCAAGTACTGGTCCCCACAGGAAGTTCCCCCATTTTAGAAGTAAGCAAAGGACAAAAACTTAGTTCTGGCCCAGGCACACTGCCAGCATCTCAGGGCCTGCCCGGGAACCTGAGGTATGGAGTGGGGACCCGACCCCTCCACACAACCAGGCACACCGCCAGTGCCAAGGAGCATGCCAAACCATCACCTCCATGTGGGTGGCCCACCAAAGCCACCACAATAACCATGGCTGCCATGAAAGCAGCTAGATGCCACTACCACCACGCAAATGGTCCACCAGTCACTGGAGTGCATTGACACAAGGAGAGTCACCAGCAGAAACCAAAGAAGAGGATGCCCCTCTCCACAAAGCCCATTCCAGAGTGACAGAAGAAGCATCTGCTCTACGATAATATTGGGTGACCTGAATACACCTCTCAGCATTAGACAGATCATGTAGGCAACAAATTAAAAGTAACCATTACTCTTTCAGAAGGAGATAAGAAATCTAGGGTTATCAGAGCTAGGAGGGGGGAGGGAAAGGGGGATGAGGAGAGATTCGACAAGGGGCATAAAGAATAAGTACAATTTCTAACAATATATATATTAGAAATATTGATTTGAGGGCCGACCCTGTGGCGCACTCGGGAGAGTGCGGCACTGGGAGTGCAGCGGCGCTTCCACCACGGGTTCGGATCCTATATGGGGATGGCCGGTGTGCTCACTGGCTGAGCACGGTGCGGGTGACACCCAGACAAGGGTTGCGATCCCCTTACCGGTCACAAAAAAAAGACAAAAAAAAAAATGTGAGAAATATTGATTTGATCAACATATGTCAACGTTGAATCCCCAAACTATGTATAATCACTTATGATTCAATAAAAATTGAAAGTTCAACTTAAAAAAAAAAGAAATCTCTTAGATAGCAAGAAGAGAGGATTCTGAATGTTCCCACCATTAAGAAATGATAAATATCTGAAGTGATGTATATGCCAATTACCCTGATTTGATTATTATATACACTGTGTACATGTATTGAAACATCACTCTGTACCCCATAAATATGTACAATTATTATGTTTCAGTTAAAAATAAATCAATGAAAACAATAACAATAAAATAATAAAAACAGAAATCATTCAGGAGCTCTTGGTCCATTCACAAAGACCATTTGTACCTTTGTGCTGACAGTGGCTACAGAAGCAGTTTTCCTAACCAGAACCTCATCTTTGTCACAGCATTATTCCAGCCTAGGAGTTGTTGAGTTCTCTGTGTACGCAACATCTATAGGTGCTGTGGGGGGCTGCAAAAGATGTAATAGACAGAGCTGTGACACTCAAGGGACTCAGAAGCTTAACTATGGTCCACAGTGTCAGGAAAGGCTTCACAGGAGAACCAAGGCTAGATGGAACTGGTCCCCGAAAAGCTTGCCACACTTAATAAGAAACAGTTCGTTATGGCACAGGATGTTATAGTGAAGGACAAGAAAGCTGAAGAGAAGGAAAACAGGAGGATGGTGCACATCCTGGTATGTATCAATAGTGGGAAAAGAAGAAAAGAGGGGGTAGCAAAGAAAAAATGTAGCTGTGAGACTTTGGACATGTTTCGATTCCCTCATTGTTAAGGGGAGATGATATCATCCTGACAATCTTATTGCAAATATTAAATGAGTTGATACATATGAAAGCATTTAACCTTGTTCCTGGCCTATTGTAGATCCTCCATCATTGTTAATTCCTTCCCCTCTTGTCTTCCATCTTGGGCTTAGACTTCTTGGTCTCTGACCTGGAGACCTAAATTTACTCTGACAACCCCTGCTGAGCCCTAAGTTTTTGCCCATGATGTTCCTAACCTTGATGTTGACATCTGCCTTGCCACCCCATTAAATCTATTTCCTAGGAATTTCAGTACGAAGCTCAATTCTGCCCTGGCAAGAGATCTGCCAACAAAGCACTTCACACCCTCTGTTTTAACTGATCTACAGAAAGAAGATGGCCAGGAGCATTGGGGGATGGGGGTGAGGGGTTTATTTTCTTCAATTCAGCATCACTCCTTCTTTATTTCTGTAACACAGTCTCTTTGTCACCCTTACCTGCTACCTCACAGGGTTCATAACAGATGACAGTGGTTTTGTTAATTCCTGAAGAAAAAAATAGATAGTGGATATGTTGTACACAATCATAGAGTGATCCCTAGGACACTCTGGGCACAGGAGATAGCTAAGCTCAGTACAGGCAACTGGGCGGAAATGAAAATAAAGACTCTGCAGATCTGCTCAGGCTTGCCTATGTGAGGTGGCAGAAGTCCGGGCAGTGCCAAAGACATGAAGATCTTCCTTCAGAGACCACTTGTGAAATCGTTTCACATGAAAGAAGAAACTACCAGAAATCACTCAAAAATGAGGGGCTTTCAGAATAGTGGTTACGGGCGGGGTGGGCAGTAGATACTGACTGGGGTGCGAGGGAACCTTGCCTTCTGGGGATGATGGAAATATGATTATATATATCTAAGTCTATTTCTTGATCTGGGTAGTATTTACACAGGTGTGCATATGTAAAAATTCACCAAGCTTATGCATTAAAGATGTGTGCACTTTACTGTATGTAAATTATATTCATTTTAAAAATATTATTTTAAAACGTTAACTGTACTGGTGTACAGACCCAGAGGAAGACTCAGGTCTTGCTGCTGCCAGCCGTGTCACCTGACACAGCACTCGGGGAAAGCAATTTGCCACTATGTTTCAAGGGCCTTAAAATAGGTTTAGAACTTTTGACTCAGTAATCCCATATCCGGATGTCTTTCCTAAGGAAATAATCTGAAACATGAGAAAAACCATGTGCACCATAATGGTCAGACAAATAACTGAATAGAAGATACACTTGCTTGTGTGTGACTAGGTTATATTCTGTGAAGATGTCAGGTTAAAAAAGCAGGATACAAAAGCTTGTTTGTGCATTATGACTTGTCCTGACAAAAAAGAGAGAACAAAAGAGACAGTAAATACCTCACAACTATCACAACATTTATGTTGTAATGATGGAATTTTAGGTGATTTTCTTTTACAAGTCTCTGTCCTAAGGTTGTCTTAGAATTACTTTGTGTCTATGCATAACATATCCACCACTGGTGTTTTCTATAAAATGTAGTTATATTATCTGCAGGAGGCAGGGAACCTAGGGGGTCTCAAGATGGTCATTCCCTTAACAATTGCATCAGGGTCTTTGGTATCAAGCCAGAGTAATGAACAAAATGATAGTTCTTAAAGCAATACCACACCCTACATGGATTCTCCTACACTGTACAATGCTTTAAATGTTTTCCAGAGCACTTTTACATATAGTCATCATATTCAGAGAAACAGGCAACGATAAAATGAAATCTCAAGGGGCCTTTAGATCCCTAGAACCACACAGGCCCCGCTAGGATGGACATGGGATCAGGCACCCATAAAGATAAAGCACCAAATGCCCAGGTTTGTCCTTCAGATCCCTGCCATTTCCTAAGAAAGTTTGATCTGGTTCCAGTCTTGATTTATTCTTCCAGGTGAGTGATCCAGAGGCTAGCAGGTTGAAACTCACATCTACATTTTTTTCACAGTTTATATTAAAGGTAAGTATTTTTTCAAGTGTTCTTCATCATCCCCTGCTACTTCTTGCATTTCAGACCAAAAAATTTTAATTCCTGTCACTTCTCAGAACTTCTAGAGATTTTCTCCTTTCTACCTGTATAAAGTTTGAGAGTGATTTCACTTCTCCCCTCCAGGATTTCCATTAGCTAAAGCTATTAAAAAGAGCCTGAACCTTGTCTTTATGAGGCCTCCTTCAAAGTGGGCTGTCACTGGGGTTGATGGTGCAGTTACAAGATTGAAGACTTGGGCTCTGTAAAGAACTGCTCTTGAAAAGTCATTAGTGAGGTCACCAGGGCCTAACTTTTTACACCCAATGCAGGAATTCCCAGGGCATTTTACCCCTGGTGAATACATAAATTCCATTAATCTACATGTACCTTTCTACCACTGTGCGTGGGAATGGTTATACAGGCAGAATACAACAGAAGGTTGTCAGGGGAGCGAAGCGGTGGGGAGGGACGCTGGGGTTGTTTTGTTTTATTTTAAAGATTTTAAAGAAGAACGTATATCCAAAAACTATCTCAGGACTTTCCTTTTTCAAGAACTTTTTTTTTTCCTTTTACATCTCTGAAACCTAACAATGTCCTGTGACCAATGATCTGCCCTAATTACAAACTATATTATACATACCTATAATTTCCACATGCTGGATTAAGGCCCAAAAAACAAACACGAGGAGAAAGAGGTTTCCCAGAAACCTGACAAAAAGAGGCCAGGAAACAACTCTGAAATAATGTGATATTGTATAGGCAGACACAATCCACTTAACTAACCTGGACATCGGTCTCCTAATCTGTAAAATGAGGTGTTCCAACAAAAGAGCCTTCCAGTTTCCAGATTTTCTGGTACAAAATGGGAGCCTGAGAGGGTGTTTAAGTGGAAAGCTCTATTTCGGAGACAAGGAAGACTAATAACGTGCAAGCCTTTCTTCAGTAAATCTCAACCACTTAAAGACATTCCACATCACAGAGGCCTTGTCCAACTACATTCTGGACACTGCCCCTCAGTTTGCAGCACAGAGATGCTTCAGAAATGGTTCTCATCTGCTAAAATGTACCCAACAGCTGTACTTAATGAGGCCTGGGAGGAATGCACATGCTCTGTTATGGGGACAGACAAAGGGGTAAAGCCTGTCTTAGGCAGAAGCCACCCAAGGCAACAATGTTTCTCTTCACAGTGAGCTTTCCCACCTGTCAACAGATGCTTAAAGCAACAGGATGAACATGAAACAGCTGAGCTGGACACCAGAGTAGAGCAAGGCAGCTGTTCCTTGCCTTTCAGTATATAAAGCATGGCAGTAATGTTGAAAAGGGACTGGTGATGTATAAATATGGCCACTTTGCACATTCTCTTCTTGGCAGGTTTTAGGGCTTGAGTTATTTAACTGAAGAAGTTGTAGAACAACCAAAAGTTCTATGTTACAGGTAGGCCAAAGAGGACAAAATTATAAAAGACAAAAGATCATAATAAGGGTCACCATGGGTTGGTGGAGAGCTGGGGAAATCACTGAGCTTCAGAATTCAGCTTCAATAGAAAGACTAGATTTTACCATATTATTCACGTGAAAAAGTTCATTTCTTACCAGTACTTAAATACTAATCATTTGAAGATCGCTTATCTGAATGTTTTGATAAAAGCTAATACAATTCCTACTTAAATTTATAAAATGGATTTAAGATTAAGACATGTGAATTGGCGGTGCATTATGATTACAAAGATCATTTTTATTTTATATTTTAAAACTTTCAAAACTTCTAAATCTAAACCACAAAAGACATCAATTCTGAGAAAAAAATGCATTAAAATTGTGTTATTTATCACTGATTTTCCAACATTTATGTCTTGTGTTTTATATATGCCAATATGTTTGGCAATTTTATTATAAGCCAAAATATTAATGAAAAGGTTGAGTATTAATATTAAATCTAGGGTACACAGGACCATACACTTTATGCTACATTTTCATTTAGTATAAAAATAATTTTATCCCTTATTTTTTTATCATTTATATTCTTAATTCCATGAGCTGAAAAAGTTAGTATTAATTCATTTTTGTTTATTTGCCTCTTAAATCTTTTTTTATTATAAAATACAAAAGTACATATGCGATCACTAAGAAAATGTGGGAAAATAAAGAAAAAAATAGACAGGAAAAAAATCAGTCACAATTCACCACCAATTTATATCTATTATTAGCCTTGTGGAGAATTTCTGTCCATTTTGTCTTTCTATGGAGAAGGTTTGGTAATGGCTTTATTGAGATATAACCCACATAACATACAACTCATCCATTTAAAGTGTACCATTCAATGGTTTTTAGTATGCTCACAGATGTGTGCAACCCTCACCACAATCAAGTTTAGAGCATTTCATCACCCCCAAAAGAAATCCCACACCCCTCTGCCATCATACCCAATTTCCATTGACTCCAGCCCCTGGCCACCAGTAATCTACTTTCTGTCTCTTTGGATATGCCTACCGTTGTTGTTTTAAGATTCTAAGTATACATACTTTTATCCCTTTTTCACCTAAAATTATGACATAGCATTTTCTAATGTTAATTATCACATTTTCATTTTAAAATGATTACATAATAGTCCATGGAGTAGATTTATGATAATACGTATATTTTACTACTTGCTGCTGGAAATTTAGATACTTTCCAACTTCCCCTTATTCTGATCCGTGTACATTGCATTGGTCCCCATACATAAACAATTGATGAAAACAATTTGAATGCAAGTGCCAGCCTGTGACATTAGAGTATTGCCAGCCTTCCTGCCAACCTATATTTCTCCCTTTCTGTCGGAGCTTACTGCTTGGCTAGAATTCTGCCCATGAAACCCTTAGCATGGAGTGGCTAACCTTGTCAAGGGGAGTTAGGGTTCAAAAGTGACCCAAGTGACCAGCCATCAGATGCTGGATGTCTAGCATCCTGTTATCTTCCTGATCTGATCACTATCACACCCTGAATACTATTTCTCCATTCCGCACTGCAATCTGATGCCCTCAGACTGCAGCCAGAAGCGCAAAGCAATCAGAAAACCTGCAAGAATCTAGTCCTCACTCGGAAGGAAGTAGGCAGGAGGCTTCTAGGGGCATTCGCAGGGAGGGAGAGGTTGCACATTCCACCCTCAGCAATGTGAAAAGTGATGGCACAACACACAGCAAATCTGGAGGGAATATAAGTTTTCAGGTCACCAGCTGAAGTATCCCTAACCCAATAATGAATGCTGTTAAGGATGTAATAATAATAACTACAGGTAACACTCATTGAGCATTTACATGCTCATTATAAACGCTATCTCATTTAATCCCCACGACACAAACTTGGAGGTACATATTTCTATTATCTACTCCCATTTGGCAGATAATGAAACAGAGTGTCCCATGGTAGGTAACCTGTCCAAGGTCAAACAGCCCTTTGAAAACCCACACCCCACCCCACCTCTCAAAAAAGTGGCAGAGACAGGGTTTAAATCCAGGCCTTCCCCATGCCAAAGTTCAAGCCCTCTCATTCATTTAAATGTCATCCACTTACTATAAAAGAAAAGGAAAGAGGCAATATTGCATATTTATTACAATACCTACTATCTACCAGGCCCTCGGTAACACACTTCCTCATACATGAACACCCAATACCTCTGTGAGTTAAAGGCATCCCCATTTTACAGTTAAATAAACTGAGGCTTTGAGAAGTTAAATGATATGGCTGACACCTCATAGCTAATACATGGCCCAGCTGCAATAAAATCCCTGATTCCAAGTAAAAGATCGTATTGTTATACCGAGGTTTAAAGAAAAATGCCTCTGGTCTAGGTCAAGACCCAAGGCTCAGGAAATCACTCTTTGGCCAAGTTAAAGAAGAGCAGGTTAAATCCATCTCAGGGGGCAATGAGTTTTGAATACTTCCTTTCCAAATGTAAGATAAACTCAATGGAAAAGATATAATTTTCTTCACAATTTGAGAATTGCACATCACACATAAATGTGCACTTTGTCAAAGCTTTGTAGTTCACCTTTACGCTTAACAGACCTCTTGGGAAGCAGAAAAATATGGCAATTATGCAAATAGCAGTGTTGAGCCAATTACATGGAAAAGTGGGTGTACTTAAAGAAAAAAAAGGGTTTGGCAAAATTTAAGCTTCCCTTCTCAACAATGAAGAGTTTAAATTCAAAGACATTTTTGGCAAACATGAGGGCATAGGTGGTTCATGCTTTCTCTCTAGGTGTTATTAGCGCCAGGGGGCTCCCAGTCCTTTGTTTTCAGCTTTTAATAACCCAAGTGCTTTCTAATGGTGTTTTAAGTGAGTTGCTGAAATGTTCAGGATTCATTTCCCATGTTGAGCGCCACAGAGATGATTCTCAGTGAGCCAATAAAAATAAGCATTTAAAAGACTTCTTCTCTCATCAAATGCTGAGGAAATCTGTTCCTTTTAGCCTGTCCCATGCTTGAAAAGGTTAGTGTGGCCTTTGGAAAATACCAGGCTGTGCATTCCATACACTGTTAATGATTCCCGGGATGCACTGACACTTTCGAATACATCTTAACCTTTTTAAAATGGGGCCTCCATTGTCTTACCCTAATAAGCAGTTTGTTCGCCTTATGTCTTACAAAGGCCACCACCATGGAAAATACATGTGAGATGAAAAGCTGCACGGATGAGTGGTGTAAAGGAAGGGGAAGGACAGAGCGCCAACTATACAAGACACAACCTCCAGAGCCCCCACTCTCGTCTCTGACCCCAGCCCAGTAATGACAGTAATGACAGCTACTGGCTTAAACAATACCCAATGATTATGCCTCCTCTCAGTATCTTCCTGGATGTCCTCCTCTAAATGGTAGCTGTATGAATTTAATTCTCATACATTTATGTGTCTCCTTGTAGCCACCAAACTTCAGGCTCACTAAGTGGCCCCTATGGTTTTGAGAACCCGATTGATAAGAAATCTGCTGTAAATATTTTGCTTTCCTGTTTCAATGCCTCACATATTCTGGTGGCAATGGCCCTGGCTTGTCTGGAGAACCCTTTCAAATTCTATTTTTTTTTTTTTTTTTAGATTTTTATTTTTATTTTAATTTTAATTTTTTTTAATTTTTATTTTGTCGATATACAATATGGTTGATTATTGTGGCCCATTACCAAAACCTCCCTCCCTCCTCCCTCTCCTCCCTCCCACCCAACAATGTCCTTTCTGTTTGCTTGTCGTATCAACTTCAAGGAGTTGTAGTTGTTATAAACTCTTGAGTTTATTAATCCCTACACATTCTTTAGTGCAGCTCCAGAGACCCCTATGTGGAGTTAGCTATTCCCTCTTACAGCCTCCCAGGGAAGTCCCCTGCCATACCCCCATTGCCCCCAGCAGCTTGAAACATTTATTGAGCATCAACCATTTGCAACACTTTGTGCTGGGTTCTGGAGTTACAGATATTGTGTCACACAGTCCCTGCACTCAAGGAGTTCAAGACTAAGTTGGTTGTACTTCTGTAGAATTTCTGTGAAGTTAACACAGTTAATTTGGATTTTTTTCATGTGTCACTTAAAATTTCTCCCTAACCATGACAGACTCTCAAGAGTCTTGACAACAGGGTACAGGTTGCTGGGGGAGGGGGCATGTGTCTGCAAATGGGAAGGCTAGAAAGAGAACTTATAAAGCCAAAAAAAGGCTATTTGGGAGCCTCTTTGGTCTCTCCATCTCCCAGGGAGAGAAATTCTCATTTCCAGCCTCCTTGAGAATATCCTGTTTGCTGTGAGAGGCTGCAGCTCTCTTGTCTCTCCACAGTACTTCGTGCATGCTTCAACACAGGTTCAACATATCTTACAGAAGGGTCCACTCGCATATCTATCCTGCCCAATGGCCAGCCAGTTGCTTGAAGAAAACAGCTGGGCTTATTCTTCTGTATCCCCTCTAACAACTAGCACATTGCACAGTGCATCCCGAGCCTTCTCTGTTGCTTCCAGATGAACAAGTAAATAAAGGCAGGTGAGTCTGGGTTGACTTGTGGAAAGCCTTGATTATAAAATTTGAACATGATTGGAGATAGTTTTTTGACAAGAGAAGTCGGAAGAAATAAATCCTCTAAAAGAAAACATATATTTATTTGTGTTTCCTATAGAATTAAAAATTCTAGCTTCCACAGTCTAAAACAAGACATTAAAAACTCTGTTGGACAATCTGTTTGTGGGAAATGAGGAGCCATTTAGGATTCATCAGAGCAAAGAGGTTTACTTGAGCCTTGAGGTGGAGAGAAATGGTATTATAAATCCATTTTAAAAAGAAAAGCCAAAAATGCCTAGAAAGCATTTTGCAGTACAAGAGAAAAGCAATTTACTTGTTACTGCTTCAATTTCTTAAATCATCTGGCTTCATAGATCAACACTAACTCTCTTTAAATCTACCAAATGAAATTCCATCCAATAACTCATTACCCAGGGCAAGCCACAAATTGTGATCTGTGATTCCAGTAGTTCCTCCAGGAATTTCAGGGAAAACAGCAAAGCCCTGCATGCGTGTAAATAGATGCCGTTCACACACCTACCTGATTCTGCTCCATTATGTCCAGAACTGGAAAGACTAATCAAAAATGGCCCCGTGATTTCTTGGACAGGTGTTTCTAACTTAATATTGACTCCTGGCCACTGTGGGACCAATTCTGTCCCACTGACCACAGCTTGCAGTAAAACTACCAGAATGCAGAAAGCTTGGCTTCTCTCTAATTAAGTTCCAGGCAGTGTCACTAAATCCCTAACACAAACAGGAATCCTTTGCGGCAGGTTCCCCTAGAAGAGTCTTTGTTGTTTTCCTCTGTTAGCACCTCTCTCATATATCCAGGTAATCCATCCTTTACAGAGTAGCATTTGCGAAAAGAAAAGCCAAAAACTCAGATCTAATCTCTCATTTAAACTGTTCTGTTTACTTCTAGAACTATGACTGCAAGGGCCCAATGGGAATCCAGAGAGTTCTTGGCTTGAAACTGTTTCTCAGAATTGTCCTCTGATCTCACAAAGTTTTGTTGTTTGCTGTACTTTGTGCATTATTTAATCCAGCCCTATCTTGTAAAACTTCATTGTTTAATTAATGGCTTTGCTGTGAACAATTAACATGAGATGCAAGTAGACAAGATACATCATTTTTTCCCCCTCACGAAAGCACTAATTTCTTTATGGCACAGGCACAGTTGCAGTTATCAATTGGCTATTTGGTCTAATGCAGCATATCTGGCAGTAATTATGTTTTATGCCTGTATTCTTCCACACTTACACAAAAATATTATTTTAATTATTGTAAACTCTTTAACCATCTGACTGTTTTGTGAACACTCGCTTTTCCCCCCACTTCACCAGATTCTGGAAAGCCTGCAGCAAAGTTTCACAACACACGCTTTTCCTCCCCACCCCCAAATATATCTCCCCTTCCCTCCCCACTCTTTTACTGCCAGGGAGAATCATCAGTTCTGTTCTCAAAGATGTCACTCATCTGATGAGATCCTAAGAACTATCCCCTGGTTGCTGTGTATCTGAAAGCAAGTAGGTCATTAGCAAAGTATCTCAGTTCCACTGTCTAGCACCAGATGGTGTTTACAGAGAAGGGAGCTATGAAATCTCCAAATGATAGGTCTGGATTAAAGGGGTGGTCTAAGGGGGCTTTGGCTCCTAGGACCCAGAATTATAAATTATAATATGTGAACTGAAATTAGATCCCACTTGGCAACAATGAATTTAATACTTTATCATTTTATCATGGGTTTGATTTCCTTCCACTAAGAAAGGATGCACACGGAAATTCCAAAATGACATGTATTACTTCCAAATGAATGCATGAAGGGTTTCTTTTTTTTATGAATCACACTTGAATGTGGAAAAAGTGGTTCTGAATTTCTATACCATGAGCTGAAAAATGCAGTTGCAGATGACAAGTCAATTGTGAGGAGCATCCCACTTTCCAACCACTCTTAAATTTGTTGCCTACAGCAGAAAAGAACTGTTCAAGATGAAAATGCTCTGGAATCAGAATAAGAGGGGAAAAAATAGCTCCCCATGGAAGTGGGAAGCTGCAAATGGGTATCCTTTTCAGAGCAGAGCCTCTGGGGGCTAATAAGAGCACCTGAAAAGCTGTGAACTGGGCCTAATCCTTTTCCTCCTATGAAACAAGTATCTCTCAGTTCTTACTGGACATTATACCCCTACCTTTCTTTCTCTTTCTCCTTCTCTCTCTCTCTCTCTCTTTTCCTCTCCCCCTCTCTTAAAGAAAAGTATCTGACAAATTTTTTATTAAAAGCATGTACATTGCAAGGATGCTGTGCAGACTAAATGAAATTATGTACAAAAATGCCTAGCACAGTGCCTGACACATTTTGTAGTTCATGAAATACTCATTTTACTCTCCATTTCTCCTTCTCTTTCCCCCCTTTTTCTTTTTCTACTTCGCTCTTTTTACAGCCATTGAGTCCTTATCTGGCGATGACTAGGAACTGAAGCCAATTCTAATATATGTGTGCAGGCACAAAAATGCATAAATATTAGCACTTATTCTTAGATCGAGTTGTATGTTCCCTGTCCTTAATGATATAAGTGGTTATGTTGAACATTCTATATTTCTCTCTCATATATAATACATACCATGTTTGTTTTTTATTAACTTTGCCGGGGTGGTTCATAAAAATCCCAAAGCAATTTTAAGACTGCAGTGGGTCAGTGGAAAGCAATAGGCTTACAGAGCTTAATTTTTTTTTCCAAGTGCAACAAAGTTGCTCTTAGGTTCCAGTTATAAATGGTGAGAAAGCCCTAACCGAGGAAATGAAATCACATGATCTCATCTATCCACCAAATTTCATACCTTGAAAGAAATTCAGTCTCTCCATTATTTTTATGAGAAATAATGAGGTAGTACTCTTATGTAGACTCATGGTAGAAACTTGAGACTTACCAGCATTTGGAGAGCTCCAAAGAAGCCTGTTAGATTTATTATTCATTTCTCCAAAGGTCTCCAATGAGACTGCTCTTCTTATCTGGAGTTTGTTTTTTCTCCAAATCCAGAAAGTATCTATACTAAGCATAATATTGCATAGCCCCTGCATTCTGGGATCTTCATATATTCCACAAATATTTCTCTACCACCTCCTCTGTAGAAGACCATTTGTATCTTGCGAATATCCCTAATGGGTATCAAACTGGGCAGCAGAGGTACCACTCACCTTTCTGTAGGGAGAAACCTCGGGTATGAAACTGATTATGGAGTTCAGGGCATGGAGGCATTGCTGGAAATGCAACTTATTATCAGAATTAGACAAGGAGCTTTCTTTCTGGCAATGAGGCTTCCAATAAAATGAAGAGCAAACTGAAGGGGCACTGGCTGTAGCAGTCAGCTTGGTGACCTACAATATAAAGTGGGGAGACCTTACTGTGATGACTCTCAGAAGTAAGCTCAACTTGATATCCAAAAATCCAGATGAAAAGTGAAAAAGTCAAGCAACTATGTGTCGTGTATTATAAAGACAAAACACCAGCCTGACTGATTGGTTTTTACAAAGCACTGTTTTTTACAACCAAATCAGCCAATTATTTTGTAATCCGTAGGCCCAGCATATAGGTTAAACATTTTATCTAGTGTTTTTTATAGAAATAGGTTAGTGAAACTGATGGACACAGCTGACGCACCCATCAGGTGAAGATCAAAGGAAAGATGAAGTAATTGTGTTCCTCAAAGTCTGAGAAGATTGAAAATGAAAGAAATTGGGTTAAGGAGGAAAACTGGCTATGAAGACACGATACCAAACACATATGATTAAAGATTAGAAAAAATCCAACCCAATGAATTTAGAGGTTTTGTCTATACGAAGGGGGTGGGGGAGACACTTGAGTAATTCAGTCACTACATCAACTAGTTTTGACTGTACAGATCCACTCAGCCTGCCACTTTCCCGTGGCCAAAATGGGCTGGGAGCCGAATCCTCACAGAGCCACAAACAACAGCTCAGGCTGGCGAATGCTCTCTGACAAGGTTTTCCGCCTCTCTTTGGAGACCATATATGCTCAATTTTGGTTCTGTAGCAATTATATACGCCTAACTTCAGCACATTCATTTTTCACACAGCGGTTTCATTTATTTATTTATTTCCATGTTCAGCGGATTGCTCCCTAATCCCTAATCAAACAGCTGGTGAGAAGTCCCCTTAAATATGTTAAGTCTGACTCATACTACAAATGCGTTGTGCTGCTGTAATGACTTTTCATCACCACCTCTATTAAATGTTTTGCCAAACTATCAGGAAAATATTTTCCTTTTTGTTCCCAGAAAATCCCAAGAGGGGAGGACAGAGAGAAACAGTGCTTGAGAGCTGGCCTGCTCTTTTCCTCCCCCCACCCTGCGCTGGTTAGGATGGCTCTGCGGATGAAGGCAGGAGCCTTCCTGGATTAACACACACAGTAGAATCCCTTCATTGTAATCAGTGCACCCAACAGCAGCAGCCTCTGCAGGATTCAGATCCTGGTGACTCTCTTCCTGCATAAGGGTCCCATCATGCCTGGGATGTTTTATGCCTGCCAGTCCTTACCCACATCTCATTATAGACTTGGGACCAGAAGAGAACCTCTAGCTTCATTACAAGTATCTGAATAAATGGCTACTGATTTAACAGCAACACATTTATAAGAAAACGACATTAAGAAACCACTTTATTTCTCTAAGGAGCAAAGCCACCACAGATATACACCAGGATGCTCTTGTTTATGACTTAAGAGTTATTTGTACACACGAGCCACGCAGCATGCATCTCGCCTCAGTTGCGTTCCAGGCAGCCCCTGATGGCAGTTGCCCTTTTTGGCATCTGTTGACACGAGATATTACCACCTCCTACTAGGCTCCTACTATCTTCCTCATCTTATAAATGGCAAGTGATCATTATTCTGTGGCAAAGAAATGCTTCATAATTTTTATAGCCATTAAAAGTCCTGAATGCTTCCTGAATTAATAATGTTTACCATTATATTTTGAGACTCTTCAAATAAAAATGCTAGAAAGCCTTTCAAAATCAAATAATTGATCATGCAATAAATAAATCACTTATGTATTTTCACATCTGAACATGTTCTTAAGTACTGTATCACTCGTGGTTTCGGTGTTTGCTCTGTAGATGTCAGAACTTCTTTAGTATTTTGCAAAACAACAAGAATAATAAAGGTAAATGAAGGTTTCTTTTAAATTCCTAAAGAGAAACGTACTCATCTACATACATATGTGTGCATAACTGCTCTGATTTGGGTATCGATGTGATCTTTTTTTTTCTAAATCTGAAAAAGTGGGTATAAACAGATCCGTGAGCCAAACCTTCAAACACAGTTTGGAGGAGATGCTGGCAAATCAACAGTCAGCTCATTATCAGTCAACGGTGTGAAGTGGCTATCACAATAACTAATTAATTAGGTATTAATAGAAATATAATATCTAGAACAAGGGGGTTGATGAGAGCGTTCTGATTTGTGCTTGTCAGAACACCCCTAGAACGCTATCTTCACTTCTAACTGCCATGACATTATGAGGGACAATGGCAAACTGGACAAAAACAACCAACATGCGCAAGAGTCTAGAAATCACGGATATATGAGAAAAGTTTGGAAAGGCTCTTGTGCCCAGGAAGTCACTTTTTAGGAAGGCATAAAACTGTGTTCTTATATTCAAAGGACTACAGCATGGAAGAGAGTTGGAACTTGTTTTCAGTTACTTTAGAGGGATGAAAATAAACTAATAAAATGAATTCAGGGAAAGTTACACAGAGATAAATTTCCACTCAACGTGAGGAACAACTTCCTAACAATTCCAGCTGTGCAACCTCATGAGGTCATACATTCACCTTTACTGAAAGGTTTAAATGAGCAGGTTCAACCATTGTCGATTACGGTCCCTGTGGAGAGTTCACAAGTCTTCTAGAGAGGTGCTTTTTAATGGTTTTTTTTTTTTGGGGGGGGGGGGGGGTGTTCCTGAAATCTTCCTATAAAAAATAATAAAAACTCTGAATTTCTTCTCCAGAAAAATGCACAAATACACAGCTTTTTCAGGGAATCCATCCATGGACACTCCCAGGTTTAGAATCCCTGCTCTAGAGTGCTCTATGGTCTCTTCTATATTGGATATTCCATGATCCTCCTGTACTCTAGGTCTTGATCTATAGGTACAAATAATAACATTTATCATCTTACTGGGAATGTAAGTTTTGAACCCAAGCTTTGGACTTAAATTTTATAAAGGGTCTGCCTTCTTTAGCTAATTACTCCCTTCTCTTCTTCCTCTCTCATTTCTCTTAGCATCACTACTGCCTCTCCCTTCAACTCCACTTCCAAATGGGGTGCTCAGCCAGGGCAGCTGTCAGCAGGGTGAGCTGTGGATAATCCACTGACTCCCCAACCAACCACTCCTCTGGTCCCCTCCCAACACCACAGGGACTCCATAAATGGAATCAACACCAGCAAACCTGATGTAGATCGAGCATAAATATGCCTTTGACAATATTGGTGAAATTACAGAAAGATATTTACAGGATGAGTCTCAATCACTGATTAATCTAATCCTAAGGATAAAAATTATATGGATGAAGAAATCTCAAGGATTTTCTCTCAATTAAAGTCAATTTAGTTCAATTCAATAAGTATTTAACAAGCATCTACTATACTGAGCCCTGTACTTGATGCTGGGGTTATAAAGGAGAATAAATCATAGTCTTGGTATCCTCAATTAACTAGTAAACTAGAATATTCTGGGTGCTATGATAAAGTCTCTATAGGGTTTAAACCCAAGGTTTGGGGGAAATATATAAATGTTATAGAAATATATATGTATAATTATAATATCTATAATTGTATAAATTATATATAATTATTATAGAGAGAGAGAGAGAAAGAGAGAATTAGAGGATGAGATTCAATCACTAATTTATTCTAAGGATAAAAATTATATAAATGAAGAAATCTCAAAGTATCTTCTCTCGAAATAAATTTAGTTCAATTATATATGTGTGTATGTGCACACACGTGTGTGTGTGCGTGTAATACAAGCAGCTGAAATTTAAAACTTAGCTTTCTAACATCTCTATGTATATGAGAGAGACAAATGGCCATTAAGTCAAAAGAGAACAACATAATTTAACATCAGGTTAATTGCAAAGAAATTAAGATAGAAGTCCCCTAAATTCAACATACAGCAAAAGCTCTGGAAAGGGTCTCCATTCTTATTACCTGGCACACAGAAGATGTACAAGAATTCTGGTGAATGAAAGTGAATAATTGAACAACTCTGAGTTAATCAGAACAATGAGGCAGTCCTCAAAATGCCTATGAACATGCGAAATTACTGTACAACTCTAGGTTGAGAGGTTATTGGGTCTGCATATAAAGAATCTAGAAAACCCCATCTTGGCAACTTTAGTGAGCTTCTTGAAATATTTCTTCTAGCTCCAAGACTGTGATTTTATATATAGAAATAGATGCCTTATTTAGCAGTCTCAAAATTCTCCTCACTTGAGTCCACACTCAGATACCAAAAGACTCCCATTAAACATGTTATTCTTAAGAAGTTTATCTTCCCAGCCCCCAACAGATTAACAGTCACAAAATGAAAGGTCCTTTACATAATTTATGCTCTGGACCAGGAGTTGGCCTGCTTTTCCTATAAAAAAGCCAGGTAATAAATATTTTAGGCTTTGTGGTCCATAAGGTCTCTACCACAACTACTCAACTCTACTTTTATTTCAAGAAAGCAGCATAGACAACACATAAACAAATAAGGCTGGCTCTGTTCTCATGATCCGTTTCATATGCACACTGAAATTTGAATTTCATGTAATGTTCACATGTCACAAAATATTCTTCTTTCGACTGTTTTCAACCATTTAACAAAGTAAAAAACCATTCTTATTTTGTGTGTCATAGACAGACAGGAGGCAGGGTAGATTTGCATGTAGTTTGCTGACCTCAGTTCTACTTTTTGGGATCAAAAATTGCATATTTGGCCCTTGGAAGAAAAATATTTTAGTTTTCTGTTAATTTCACTCGAGTGGAAGACTGCATCTCTAATAAATAAGGCATCAGAACTGCCATAGTAAGACCCTGATACCAAACTCCTCTCATGTGATTTGTTTGCAGGATACTATTGTATAATATATTATCAATATAATTGATATATTAATATATAACTATTTATCTATATATTAATTATATATATTATATATAATTAAATATATTAATATAATATATATAACTATAAATATATAACTATATTAATCAATATATAACTTTCAATACAATTGCAAGTTGAAATGAGAGTCTGATGATCTTGACCAACAGCAGAGACCATGTGGTCATTAAACCAGCAACTGGAACATTGCTCAGCCTGATGGAGAAATCAGAATAGAGGCAAGAAAGCTTTCCTGAAAACAGATCCCATCAGGGATGGCAGGATATTTCCACCAATAGTAGTGATTCTCTATCTCTGTCTAGGCATGTGAAACTAATATCCCTGGAATAGTGCTTGGAATGAATGGATTTCACCAAGCAACAATCTAGGCATCTTTGTTCCCTCCCTCACAGGCTCTTATGGAGGGGCAATAATTTTCCTTCTGCTGATGTGGCACTTGGAGACTCCATTTGCAGGGCAGTGGTGTTTAGCTAAATTTTCTCTTGCTAATCTGACTGTGTGGGAAGAGGATACAAATGCCATTCTAGATCACACCAACTCTCTTATTAGGGAAGTCTGAGAGTACCAAACTAGTAAAAAAAATAAAAAGAAAGAGACTAAGCACAGCACCTCCTAATGATCATCAGCCCACCTGCCATAGAAGTCCATGTCAGTCCAGGGAAACAATTCACTTTGGGTAAGAGGAAAGGTCTCTGAATTTGGTAATAACTGTCCATCAAAAGCAACGGGAGCTCGTGCATGAAGGTGGAGGTACTGAAGATGTGCTGGCTGATGGTGTTTATCAATCTGGCTGATCCAAAAAGATCTTAACACACTATAGTAGTGTTATCTCCAACCAGGTTAAATAAAATAGGAATAAATGTAAGGTTCTGACTTAGGTCAACAAAACTACCTTCATACGTACAGAGATGGAATTTGGAAAGAATATGGACACATGTGGCTTGGAGCAGGGTTTATCAACCTTGATGCTACTGACATTCTGAGCTGAACAATTCTCTGTTATGGCGTGTGTGTGTGTGTGTGTGTGTGTGTGTGTGTGTGTGTGTGTGTGTGCTGTCTTGTGCATCACAGAATGTTTAGCAGCATCCCTGGACTCTACCGACTAGATGCCAGTAGCAAACCCCCATCCCCCGCCCCACATGCCATGACAATCAAAAATGTTCCTAGACATTGCCAAATGGTCCTGAGGGCTGGGGAAGGAGGTGGCAATATCACCGCTGATTGAGAACCACTGGCTTAGAGGAAGCACAGAAAACAACAGTTAGGACTTTTGTCAACTATAAGTCTAATAGTAATGTCTAGTATGGTGAGACCACCAAAAGCACTAACAAGACCTTGGGCTCCATTGTTGAATCAAAGTACAGTATAAAAATGGAGGAGATAATTAGCACTAGTGAGACCACATCTTAATATTGTTGAGAGGAATATGGAGGAACCAAAGTCTATTTCTATCAGAGGGACAAAAAGGGAAAGGAAGAATCAAACCCACATATTCAGAAGAATGGCTGTGCAACTCCTCCTCCCATCCCAAGTCTTCTCCAATTCAGGTTAACCAACCTCATTGTGACTGAGAAGACCTCTCCACTTATCTCAGAGGCATCTTTTCATTCTTCTTTGTTTCACTTCTACTGCCTTAGAGGGTACTTGAAAGAACCCAAACCTCCCTAGGAAGGGAGGGAGTGGGATGTCATGCAAAGCTATGAAGGGCTGGCATAATGAAGAACAATTAGACTTGTTCTGTGTGGTTCCAAGAAGCCCAGCTAGCACCAATGCAACGGGGAAGAAGATTTCAACTCGATCTATAGAATGGGTTCCAAGGCCTCTGTCTCTGAGAACATCGTGCACAGGCAAGAATGACAGCTTGGCTGTAGAAGCATCAGATGGGGGGTGGGTGGGTGGAGTAAATGACTCTCAAGTGCTCTTTCAGCCCCTAGATTCTAATGAGTAAGGAAACAGAATGCTGCCTGCACTGTGTTCTTTCCAGAGTAGGCTAAGAAAGCAATACACTAAAGCACATATGCTGAAGATGCTTACTTTGCCCGATACTAAAGATCATAAAGATTATCTGTTCTTATTGTATCTCTGAAATGAACATGGCTTGTCTGATAATCAACAAATGAAGCACCATCCAGTCTGCCTCCCTGCCCAGAGATGTACCCCTCCAGAAAAGGGTTGATGGCAATGAGCCTGTCACAGGACGTCACTTGGCATCAGCACATGCCCAACACCAACTCAAATGGAAACACAAAGAAACCTGTTTTCAACATCATTTCTGCTCACAGGAGTAGCATCCTTTAGCATTCCTGGCCCTCTTCCACAGGGTGGTGCCTTCTACTTTCCCGGCACTTCATCTCAGTGGCACTCAGCATACATTCATCTGGCTGTCACTGGGCCATTTTCGTAGATGTGTACCATGGACTCTTGGGGACTGCAAAAGAGCGGTTTCTTCACTCCTAAACACAAATAAGAAGCCCAGGATACACAGCCTATAATCACTCACAGGGACTGTCAAGAAAATTCTATGCAGACCCCAAAAGCATCTTTACTGAAAGCCAACAGCATTCTGGTAAAAATAAATTAATAAACAAATAAAATAAAATAAAGTAATGGGAGTACACAGCTGTCCAACATTGAAAGCAGCACTCTCCACCAACATTTCCATGACTGCAAAGGTCAGTCACAATCAAATTGACAGAAGGGCCGTGTTTAGAAAGATGCATACTTACAGAGTCCTCGCTTCTTTCCGAATAATGCAGATGAAGACAGCTGAACTATCACACATTCAGATGTGCCCAGGTTCCTATATAGCATATCTTAAAAGAGGAAAAAGAAATCTCCTTGTCCTTGAGGTAGTCAGGCAAAAATTAGAAAAAAAGTGTGCATGGGGGGAGGCTTGATAACAAGATAAAATTCAATCACTTTGGATTGGGGAGGTTTTCTTTTCCTTTCTTTATTAAAGACTGAAAAAGCTTAGCAAGCCACTGAAACAAAAAGCAAACAAAGATAAAAATCTCTTTTTAGTGTCTGCTTTTCTCTCTGTTATAATTTGTAATAAATTCCTTCTGGTGATTTTTTGATTGCAGAAATAAATTTTGCTTTTATTCCTTTAGGCAACACAGCATATTAACTCTTTGGTTCTTCCACTGACAATACAAAGACACAATCAAAAATATGCAAGAAGCAGAAGGCATTTCAAACTACACATACTGTACTCCTGGCTTCTAAGGAGCCAGACAAAGAATGGTATATGGAAAAAAAAATCAAGTGGCAAGACTGCCAGCCAAATACAACTATCTTTTCAAATCAAAATCATTATACTCACAGAAGCCTACATTAGATCATAGGGGTTATGGTAACAATATCAGATAATCATTCCTACCTATGGGAAACTTACAGTACTGCAAATATTAGCACAGAAAAAAATACTTTTCAGCATTTACCCTCAGCAGAACCCAAATATTCAATAAAGTAAAATATCTGTGGAAATATTTTAGTGAGGCACACTGACGTTATAAATTATTCACTTGGTGACATTACAAATGTCAGCAGATTTGCTTTATCAAGTACACAAGTAACATTTGACACATATCTTGTTTATTACCTCCCATCAACCAAAGGTATGTTATCACCTATCAAATGACCTTTGTATACAAAACTGCCTATGATACATCGGAAAACTTTTAGAGTACACAGAAGATAGAAAATAGCAATGTTAAACCATCTATACATTATTACACTACAAACCATCATCTTCATACTTTCAGAGACTTATAGAACTATGAGGTACTTTAGAAATCATCTAGTTTAATCCTCTTATTTTACAGAAAAGGATTTCAAAGCCCAGGGAGGTGATCTGACTTGACTTGACCAAAGTCACACAGCATATCATTGGAAAAATAATTTAGAACGCAGGTCAACGACCTCCTAGCAGAAGGCTATCTCTCCATCCACTAACAATACCTCATTTTCTACATCAAGATGGGTCAATTTTTGGCATTCAAGAAATTGCACATCAAGTTTCAGTGAGGCTTTGTATCTGAGGAAAGGTACAGTGTATGATTTTATAATGATACCTAAAAAGTTTATTAAGTGTTTTGCAAGAAAGACTTCCATTTTCTTTTTCTTTTCTTTACGTCCATGTTTATAACCAATGCATTACTATGTAACAAATGACATGCTCTGGTGAGCCAACTTTCCTCACTTTTTACTCTCTTTAAAGTTTACCTCTGGCCCAGAATTGGTCTCTGGCCACCAGATAAGCTGCCAACACGTTTTCCCATACTCTCTTTGTCTAAGAAGCTGAGTCAGGAACAATGATGGCAAACAGAGAATGCAATGTACCAGTGCAAGTCAGGCAATCTGAGAGCTCCAGTTTGTACAACTTTTGCAAATCTCAATTTATTCTAAAATGAGAGGAGTGCTTACCTATCAGTTGTTAACTACTCTGGGACCGAGCATTCTTAATTTAGTTTACTTGCACCACTGCCCACTGGGGAGAGAGAAGGGGCTGGGGACAGAGACGCAAAAGAGAAAGCATCTGTTAGAGCACAGGTGGGAAAGCCACATATACATATGTATGGACATAATTTACTTTAAATATAAAGGGCAAAGTCCAGATAAGAATATGTTTCTACATCTACACACACACACACACACACACACACACACACACACACTTCCACATCACATACACGAGTGTGGAAAACAACCTGATGTATTCTCTCCCCAGAGCTACGTCAAAGTATCCTCTCTTGGTTTTATGTGCATAATGACTTCTCAAGCACTGCATGTCAAAAATCAGTTTATTTTTTCCCTTTCTTTACCAATACTGTGCAAATGATCACTGCTCTTCTACTTGCCCAATATTTTCTGCCATCAATTGTCCTCTTCAAGCTTCACAACTGGAGGTCTAGTTTTGGTAAAATTTAGAGCCATTAATCTATGTAGAGATTAGGACAAAATCTATAAAATCTGTGTTAAGAATATGATATTATTAATCTTATGCAGTGTGTGCAAGTCACTGAGTTTCTAAGATCTCAGCGTATATCAAGAAGCTGAGGTTATTTCTATGTAATACTAAGGAACACACTACAAACCACTGAGAGAGAAAAAGAGATCTAATCATATTTCTTTTTTTTATTCTACCCAGGAGAAGCCAAAATGCAGTCCAGACTCTGCAAAATCAACTTTAGAAATAAACACCCACCTTCATATCCTTTCTACATAGGCACATCTTACAATGCTCCCTTTAAGAAAAATAAGTGTTAGAAAGATCAGTCCCTAGCATCATCGTAAAGACCTGGGTTCAAGCCCTGGCTTGCCACACTGAGTGAGTTTAAGAGTTTGGAAAAATCCCTTCTCTTCAGTAGCTAACATACAGCAAGAACTTAACTGACATTACTGCACTCCTGTTGGAGATTACTAATGTGGGTGATGGAAACATCCATAACCAGAAACAATCTAAATATCACTTCATAAATTATCTGGTTTCACAGATCTATATCATGCATTTTTAGCAAGAGCAATATTGCCCACAAGGGGAAGAAAATTGGTTCTTGAAGAGAGTGAAAAAAACCTTAGATATTGCAGTGGTTTTTGGCTTTTCATGTCCAATCCTTATCCCCTCCATTCTTATTCCTTGGTATTTAATTTCTCTCATTAGGAATAATTAAAATTGAATTTAATTTTCTTCTTAGGGGGATAATCATGAAAAAACTTGTGAAACACTGACCTGTATCCTTTGCATTATTGAAATGATGCAGTCCTAAAAATTTTCACCCTATTTCCGTACACAAACACCCCCCAAAATGGCAGTGGTGTCAGCAGCAAGGAGTAGGAGTAACCCATGAGAGCATTTAACATTATGTATAATAGTACATATTGTATAAACATGACTTGTCTCTATTTTTAATATAATCATAGTAAATTCCATTTATTGGTGTCCATCTTTGTAAACCTTTGTTATGTTCCTTTCCCCAGCTTGTGATTTCCAGCCTTATTTCTAATCCATTTCAGAAAGACAATATCAATGTTACTCACTTACCTTTTCAATCAGGAGTTGGGTCAAGCAGTACTATATCAAAACATTCTCGGAGCAGATGCAGATTAATTAAATCTAAAGCTTCATCCTTGCCTATTTGCATTGTTATTCACTCATAGAAATTCATCAAGTTTTCAAGGGTGACCCTCTTGGTAAAAATCTATTCAGCTGTCTTTAATAAATCTGTAGGTGTCAAAGGCTTCTCTTATTCTGTCATCAATTAATGAGCCTGGGGACCCATCCCAGTATAGGATTCAAATGATGGCCCTGTAGTTACCTAGAGCCATTCTATAAAATGGATAAATGGATGCCACAGCTAGTTCAGTTCCTTAAGTGTCAGGGTTCTGATTAAAGTGGGAGAAGGGTTCTGAATGGAAGGCCAACACACAGCTGATAGCCCCAGGCTCTGCCGCCTGTCTGTGATCATCCCTGCAATCCTGGAGACATTAGGTAACATCAACTCAAGATTTATTTTGTCTTTCATTTATAGCCAGCTGCCAATAATTTGTAGTCCTGAAGGACAGCGTGAGAATGGATAACTGAAATCCACAATCTCCCAACACACCATAGCCAAGAGTGTTGGCCCCTTCCTCATTTAACTCTTCCACCTGCAAGAGCTGTAAGATAAAAAATAAAATTCTTACCATCCATCCCCCCACCTCCTATCCTACACAAACTTTGAATCTGGAACTGACAAAAATAAAAGTGGGCACTCAGACAGCAAGAAGTAAAATGAGACAGAATACTCCCCAGTAAGGATAATCAGACTGTAAACTATCAAGACTAGACCCATTGTTACCCAGAAACATCAAGTCTTTTGAAATGTTACACTGTGAATGTAAGTAAATTGTTGGGGGTAGGGGGGCGCATTATGAGCCTGGGCTGACACTGTGGGAAGCATGAAGCAGGAACTGAAGAGCCACTTAGGGATTAATGTACATCAAAAGCACCATCGAATACCCAAAAACCATATAACCATACTCCTCATTTGGGAAAAGGACCAACAGACCAGTTTAACAGCATTTTGGAATCTCTGCAATTCTCACAGCTTTCACTCCATCGCTAGTCACAACACAATTCTTTGCTGAGATTATTATTTTTTTAAGACTGCCATCTTCATGGTCTGACAACATCCATCTTTTTATAAATGGGTATCTTCTTTGGGGAGATTCAGACTTAAATAGTTCTCAACTGTCTTAAGGGATTCTGCTATTAACCTATTCATATTAATGTGAGTGAAACAGCAACAAGTAGTTGCTAGGGCTGAGTGCTGTGGAATAAGAAAAACTGTACTAACAACCCGGTTTCTGCCTCTAACAAACAGGAGGATCTTGGATAAATATATGCACCTCAACATCTTCACCTATGAAATTGAATTCTGCTCCATTAGGCAGAAGAAAATGAGATAAATGCAAAATCATTTTAAAGAGCATAAACCATTACATGTGTATAACTTACTGTGGGACCCATGAATCTGGAAGTAAAGCATGAATTTGTGGTCCCTTTCAATCTGTGATAATATGACAATAAATCCATATAATTTTAAAAGACACAGGGAAACTTCTTTTCTTAAAAACTGCAGTAAACTGTTTCTTTTACATTACAAAATCTCTTCAAAAAGATCCACCTAAAAGTGCTTATTGTGGAAAAAAATAACGTTGCTTTGTTATGCCCTTTACAAACCTTTACCATTTATTCTGGACTCAACTGAATAAAATTAACAGAATTGTTTTGACATGTTCTAACACAGATTAACATAATTTCAAATCATTCAACCTCACCTCTGCGCTCCCTCCCTCCTGACAGCTGAGAAATGAATTGCTCATTTTGTCTGGCCTTTTGATAATTTCCAAAATGCTACAGAAAACAGTCACGTTTAAATTTTCCATGGTTAGCTCAAGAAATTCCAGGCTTAATGCCCACTGCTCTTTCATTGAAATGCATTTGAAGTGAGCTCTAAAAAGCCCAGGTGGGAAAAGTTGAACCCTTGTTATCTATTAGCTTCAAATCTTCCAACCAGCAAATTGAGTAGAGATATTCCATAAGGGTGAATCTCCACCCGGAAGATCTTCAATAGCTCTTTGATCCATTTGCCAGGACTGGGGCTCTCCAGCACTCACAATGGCAATAACAACTGTCATTTGTCGAGGTTCTACCATGCCCTGTGTGCCAAACATATGCTTTATAGACATGGTCTCATTTTATTCTCACAACAATCCTTCAAGGTAGGCATTATGCCTATTTTAAGATGACGAAATTGAGGCTCAGAGAAATGAAATTACTTGCTTTAAGAGACCAGATTGTAAGTTTCATGCAAGTCTGGAAAATAGTAGACAAGCCATAAATATTTGTTTAATGACTGATGGAATGAAATGGCACTATAAACAAATGGCTATACATATCAACACACAGAATCCACTGGGGCTAGGGGAATGGAGAAGGGATGATGTATTAAAGTAAAACAACTTATTTTTTAAAAAAAAAATTAATAGGAATAAACAGTTCCTAGCCATTGACTAACTAGAAATTTGTAAAGTAGTTACACTAACTTCAATCCTCCACTCCCCAAATTGACATAGCCCAATTCTCAAGACCATCCTAGCTGCCATTTAGAATTCTGTTGAAACAGTTTTAAATGAGTCTTACTTTTCCTTACTCATGGAGAGAGGTGGCTTTCTGAAATAAAGCATTTCCATTCCATGCCAGGCAACTAGTATGTGGTTCCCTGAGTTGGTCAGCGCTTTCCTTATTGCTAATTATAATGCTCACGGCATCTTGGAAACAACAACCAAAGACAGGCCATTATTAGGGTTTTCATGTAAATTCAAAGTTGACATGTGTGAAATTATGGATCAAAAATAGAACCTTCATCTTCCTATATCAATGCTATTTAATAATTAAATCTGAAATTGTATGCATTCCTAAAAGAACGCATTTAGCTGCCTTGCTTAGACAATATGTTAATATCAATCTTACTTTAGCATCTTGAAACAGAAACTTAAATCACTGGACTGCAAACACTTTAAAAGCCATGGAAAAGTAAATTCATTATCTTTTCTTAAGATTCCCTTAATTAATTACATTTTTTAAAGGCTCCATTTTTTTTCAATAAAAACCAAATGCTACTGCCAACAGAGAAGTATCTTGAGAGCCAATTACTATTAGTAAACTAATATTCCTCCAGGAAAGCTAACCACAGTCTTGCTAGTAGCCAGGCAGAATGAAGATGTAAAAACAGTAAAACAAAGCTATTGTGGGGAACTCATTATAAAAGAAAAACGATATCCCCAAAATAAACACTCAAGCTGCATCAAATCAGATACCAAATTGTTTGGAAATAAAATTATCTTTGAGAGGATATTTACTATAAGCAGTCAAGATTTAAACAAATAAAATTATAGGAGAAAAAAGACCCAATTTTCTAGTGAGGATTTATCATGGTTAAACAGGCAATCTCCTGCAGCTCGAGAATCCAAGACTATAAGCCTGGGCGCTTCTCTTGGGACAGAGGACTAAAGGAAATAAACAAAAGAAGGCTGGTGTTGTAATGGAAGAAACTCTAAAGTTACACTTGAAAAACTGAAGAAAAAGTTCAAGGTGGAAATACAACAGCCACTGTCTTTGGGCTAAACAAATCGTAATAGAAAAAAAATATCTAGGCAAACATAGATATAGAAATAACCAAAGATGAGCCACTGAAAAAAGGCATCCTTGTTATTTTCTTTGTAGTATTCAATATTTTAAATTACGGAAAAATAAAGAGATGGCCAAGAAGGCAATTAAAGGTAGAGAAAATGGTTAAAGAAAATATAATAGAAAGATGGAAATGATTGTGAAAACTTCAGTGTACACAGGGGGCATACTTAGTCCAGAGAGGGAAGTGATTTGGTTGAGGCTACACACAGCTAGTAAATGGCAAATCTAGACAGGAACAGAAAGCACCATGAAGGCACAGACTTTTTTGTTCATTAGAACAAAGACTAAAACACAGTAGACTCTCAATAAATATTAGTTGAAGGAAGGGAGGAAGGGCGGAAAGAAGGATTAATTCAACTCAATTCAAAAAGTGTAAATTACATGATTATCCTATGAGGAATTCTAAGAGAGTTCGTGGCATGGCACCTGGTTCCAGGAGTTCACGGCCTCTTCTGAGTAAATAAGGTGTACATAGGAAAGGGTGACTCACTACCAAATGTCATACACTGAGAGCCAAAGGAGTGGTGCGCATGTACGTCAACCCTGCAAGGAGTTTGATGAATAGAGACCCAGCTATGAACGGTAGTAGACAGGGAATTCTCGATGGTGAAAGAGGAAGCACTAAGTGCTAGTAAAGACACTAGTATGAAGGGAGATCCCAGCCTCTTGGCTTCCCAGTGTAACAAGATCGTGTCTAACAATACTGATGGAAACTTCTTCATACTTTTCCATGTGCTTTCAGTTTGCATTATCTCCTGCGTTCCTCACACAGCACTAGGTGGTGGGCAGGAAAGGGATGCTGGTCTCAATTGAAAAGAAAAGAGAAGACATAAGCTCTAAAATGAGGATTTGATCCAGCACTTTAAGTGATGGCACCTATCCATCTCTGGGAAATTGAGTGTCTTAATGGGGATGCTGTTAGCATGTGTGAGATCAGAAGATACAAGATTGCCACAGACAAGTAAAGAAAACGAGGTTGTTCAGCAGTGCAGCAGAATCAAAGCACACGCAGGCAATGAGAAGATGGTGGAGAGAAAGCAAGCTCTTCCTGCAGCACTCAAGCTGAGCCATTCTCTCTCTTGTTCTGCAACCATCGACCTGGAGAGAAGGCACTCTCTCCTGGGATAGCTAGAGCTACCCCTATCTTTATATGGTACCTTTACACATATGGTATCTTTATTCAGAAAATTGAAAAGTAACTGTCCAGGCACCCCTTCCTCCAGGCTGGCACGGCCCACTCTAAAGCACGGCTTGGTGAGCAAAGCACACACAGGCTGCATTTCAGCTCCCACTCATTTCCTCAGCCAGATGCCTTTGTACAATGCACAAATTGCACACCCAGATATGTCAGCCCTGGAAATCACCTGTTCTTTGACCTGCAATCTTAGAAGTACTTCCTTTGAGACAGTCTAAATCCATCTCCCAGTGGGATTTGTTGTGTACTTTCTAGCCACATGGAAAATATCTAAGTCCCTCTTCCTAGAGACAGACCCTCAAACACTTATACTGCTTTTGAGCCCCACCTCAATCAAGGCACCACATGCAGTTATCTCCTTGGAAAGAAAACCATGGTGGAACTACAGTGTCATTGACAACAACACACTTGTTGCAGAGCTATCATAAACGGACTTGAAATACAAGGAAGAACTATATACAGAGAAGGATCCATGAAAAATTCGTCAACACTCTAAGGGATGCAATCAAAACATTAAAGATGGGAAAAAGCTGAAGTCACCCAATATGCACTCCAAAGAGCCCCAGAGTAAGAATAAAGAGGAAATGGAGAGAGAAAATTATATTAAGTGAAACGAGTCAGGTACAGAAAGAGAAATACCACATGTTCTCACTTATTTGTGGGAGCTAAAAATAAAAAATACATATATATAAATAAACTGGGCAGCAGGGGAGGGAAGAAGACACAACAATTACAATTCCTTGAAGTTGATACCACATGTGGGAGCTAAAAATAAAAAATACATATATATAAATAAACTGGGCAGCAGGGGAGGGAAGAAGACACAACAATTACAATTCCTTGAAGTTGATACCACAAGCGAACAGATAGATATGAGATTGTTGGGTGGGAGGGAGGAAAAGGAGGAGGGAGGGAGGGTTTGGTAATGGGCCACAAAAATCAACCACATTGTATATTGATAAAATAAAATAATTTTTTTTAAAAAAAGAGGAAATGGAGGATTGGAGGATCACTAGGAAGAAATAAAGGGAAAGTGTAGTGGAATTATAACGAATTCCAGAGATGCAGGCTAAAAAGTAGGGATGTAAACTATTTAGAAAGAGAAAGAAAGGAAAAAGGAGGTGAGGAAGGGACTGAGAGAGGCATGAAAGAAGAAAGGAAGGAAGGGAGGGAGGGAGGGAGGGAGGGAGGGAGGAAAGGCAAGGGGGAAGAAGAGAGTGAGGGAGGGAGGGAAGGAAAATCAACTCCTTATGTACATGTGCAAGTCTGGTTGTCTGGTTTGGGTGTTAGAGTTCACTACCAGATGTGAGTTAGGAGAAACCAAACCCAATGCCTTCCTGTTCACTATGTATTTACCATATTCATTGAAACATATAGTTCTGAGTGTGTGTGTGGGGGGTGCAGTTTGTTGATTTTTTTTCCCTAAGGGAAATCTGCATCAAATGTGGTCTGCAAAACCTGGCTTGAATGATGCTCTCCCTAGTAATAGGCATATCTGAACTGATGAGTGGCATATTGTCAGTCTGTAGTTGATTTGTTTTATAGTGCCTCAACTGGACTTTTTCCAAGTCCAGTGCATTTGGATTTTCTTCTGGTATTTCATGTTCATAATACGCAGTCTAATTTGCCACAGCACATTCTACCAGATGGCCTCCTCTTTCATACCCGCTAGCTCTGCTAAATCTGCCCACACAGAGTCTTTGTACATCCTTTCTTCTGCCAACCGTCACAGAATAAATCACCTGGCACAAAGCAGTACTTTCTTTTACAGATTATGTTCAACTGAAGGCTGGATAATTCTGATCACTTGCTATTCACCAAAATGAGAAGTAGGCATCTGAGGGCAAAAGGAGAAAAAAGGGCAGCTTCCAACAAGAAGCAACGTTATATAAGTATAATTCATTTCTATTACTGCTCATGTTTTTATTGCTATTTGGTATTTCTTGAGAAAATAGGACAAAGGTAAATAAAAATAAAAATAAATCCCATTACCCTAATATTCCAACTGTCTTCATTTTCCTGAGTTCCCTTCTGGTCTAGGTCCATATGCATGTATATCTTTTGACAGGGTTGAAATTTCAGCCTAGATACAAATCTGTATCCTGCTGTTTTTATTTGCCATTGTGAACATTTTCCATGCTGCTTCATAGTGGTCAAAATTATCATTTTAACAGTTGTATAATATTCCACAGAGTATATGTATCCTAATATATGTAACCATCCTCACTAATGAATTGGTGTTTTATACTGCTTCCTCTTCTTTCTTTATTAGGGCTAACTCTATAAATTAAAATATTCATATATTCAATGTACAGCCTTTTCTCCACTCTAAATATTTTGTAGTAGAAGGAGTTGTATTTTTTTATGGCTTTTTTCCTCAGATAAAGTTTCAGGATGGAATTAATAAATCAGAGGGAATGAACATTTTTATGATTCTTGATTACTTCAACTTTGCTTGCTAAATAAGCCTAATTCCAGCTGCCACAAGAAACATACGAATACACGAGTTTTACCATCTCCTCTGACACACACAAAAAATTGCCAAGTTTTTTTGCTAATTCAAAAGGTATAAGATGCTGTCTTGTCATCAGTTAATTTGTATGTCTTTGAAAAGCCCCACTTTGACTCTTCCGTAAGTCCATTCACTAGTTATCTCCCCTGTTGCGTGAACTGTCTGTTCATGTTCTTTTCCATTAACATTCCTGGGTGTCTTAAGGTTTTTCCTATTGATAATGTAATTATCACCATTTTCTTTCTTATTGGTTGCAAATATTCCCCAAATATGTTTTCTCAAATAAATTTTCTATTTTTTCTGTGATTTGATTTTTTAAACAAGTATGTTCTTAAATAATAGAATCTTATGCCATTTGAAATCCATTTTCATATGTCAGGTTAGAAGTTTATGTATGTTTAATTCATAACCAGTTTTTCCCAACCCATTAGTGAAACAGCTCTTCCCTTCTTACTCTTTTGTGATGCCCAGCTTATCACATATTCAAATTGTGTAAATATGTGAATGTAAATATAACAACACACAAACATCTATCACATCTATTTTCATGCCAATATACCTTTTCTTCTGTTCCATTCATCATTCTTCTATTTGGGGACCAGGGTCATGCTGTTTTAATGACTGTTGTCCTTTATTGTGTATTTATCAGCTTTATTTCTTTGTATGGTAAACTGCAAGTGTACGAGAGGTGTTTCTTCACAAATTTGGATACAACAAAAGAAGCACAGTCAAAATGGCGGCAATAAAGTAGAAAGATATGGACATTGGCTTCAGAATCAAATCCCTTCTCTGCCATTTGCTAGCTCTGTGATCCTGAGAAAATTATTTAACCTCTTTGAACCATAGCTTTCTTACATGCAAAATGAGAATAATAAAAGTACTTATATCTCACATCTGCATACTCCTACTATAGCTACTGGCCACACCGGGCATTTACGTTGGTTATTCAAAATTACACAAAATTAAAACCTCAATTTCTTAGTGACACTAGAAACATTTCAAGTGGTCAATATTAACATGTGCTAATAGCTACCAGAGTTGGGTAGTACTGGTATTATAGATGATTTCCATCATCACATAAATTTTTTTTTCTTTTATTAAGAATATTCATGAGATACAAAGCTAATTGTCACCCCTCCTGGCCATGATGTGAGGGCCAGAGTGCTCCCACATATGAGTGAGCACATGTGGTATTTATCCCTCTGTGCTTTGCTGATTTCACTCAGCATAAGTGTCTCCAGGTTCATCCATGTTGTTGCAAATAGGAGTATTTTATTCTTTTTTATGGCAGAGTAGTATTCCATGGTGTACATATACCACATTTTCCTTATCCAATCATCCACTGATGGACTTTTAGGTTGGCTCCATATCTTGGCTGTTGTAAACAGAGCTGTGATGAACATGGGAGTGCAAGTATCCCTTTGACATGATGATTTCCATTCCTCTGGATATATACCCAGAAGTGGGATTGCTAGGTTGTATGGAAGATCTATCTGTAGTTGAGAAACCTCCATACTGTTTTCCATAGTGGGTATACTCATTTACAGTCCCACCAACAGCACAATCGTGTTCCCTTCTCGCCATACCCTCGCCAGCATTTGTTATTCACTGTCTTTTTGATTATAGCCAGTCTAACTGGACTGAGGTGATATCTCAATGTGGTTTGAATTTGCATTTCCCTAATGACTAGTGATGTTGAGCATTTTTTCATGTATCTATTGGCCATTTGTATGTCTTCCTTTGAAAAATGTCTATTCAGTTCCTTTGCCCATTTTTTAATTGGGTCATTTGTTTTTTTACTGTATAATTGCTTGAGTTCTATGTATATTCTGGATATTAATCCCTTGTCAGATGCATAGTCAGCAAAAATTTTCTCCCACTCCATAGGCTGTCTTTTCACTTTGTTGATTATTTCCTTTGCTGTGCAGAAACTTTTTAGTTTGATATAGTCCCATTTGTTTATTTTTTCTTTTGCTGCTTGTGCTTTCAGACTCATGTTCTTAAATCCTGTGCCCTGACCTAACTGCTGAAGTGTTACACCTATATTTTCCCTTAGTAATTTTTACAGTTTCAGGTCTTATACCTAGGTCTTTAATTCATTTTGAGTTGATTTTAGTGTATGTTGAGAGGTACATATCTAGTTTCATTCTTATTCATATGGATATCCAGTTTTCCCAGCACCACTTGTTGAAGAGGCAGTCTTTTCCCCAATGTAGGTTTTTGCTGCCTTTGTCTAATATCAGATGGCTATAAGCCTAAAGAGTGATTTCTGGGTTCTCTATTCTACTCCACTGGTCAGAATGTCTATTTTTGTACCAGTACCATGATGTTTTGGTTACAACAGCTTTGTAGTAAAATTTGCAGTCAGGCAGAGTTATGTCACTGGCTACAATTTTTTTGCTCAGGATTGCTTTGGCTATTTGGGGTCTTTTGTTGTTCCATATGAAAGTTAAGATTGTTTTTTTCTATTTCTGTGAAGAACGTCATTGGTATTTTGATGGGGATTGCATTGAATCTGTAGATCACTTTGAGTAGTACAGACATTATCACAATGTTAATTCTTCCAATCCAGGAGCATGGAACATCTTTCCATCTTTTTGTGTCTTCTTTAATTTCTTTCAGAAATGGTTTGTAGTTCTCATTGTAGTAGTCTTTCACCTCCTTGGTTAAATTGATCCCTAGGTATCTTATTTTTTGTGTGACAATTGTAAATGATCTTACTTTATTTCTCTATTAATTCATTATTTGAGTATATAAATGCTACTGATTTCTGGGCATTTGTTTTGTATCCTGCAATGTTACTGAAGTTATTAATCAGCTCTAGGAGTTTTTTGATACCATCTTTAGGTTTTTCTATATATAGTATCATGTCATCTGTAAATATGGAAAGTTTGACTTCATCTTCTCCAATCTGGATTCCCTTTACTTTTTTCTCTTGCCTGATTACTCTAGCTAGTAACTCCAGTACTATGTTGAATAGAAGTGGTGAGAGTGGACATCCTTGTCTTGTTCCTGTCCTTAAGGGGAAGGCCTTCAATTTTTCCCCATTCAGAATGATACTGGTGGTGGGATTGTCATAAATGGCTTTTATTGTGTTGAGGTATTTTCCTTCTATACCTAATCTGTTGAGAGTCTTTATCATGAAGGGATGTTGAATTTTGTCAAATGCTTTTTCAGCATCTATTGAGATAATCATATGGTCTTTGTCCTTGAGTTTGTTGATGTGATGTATTGCATTTATTGACTTTCATATGTTAAACCATCTTTGCATCCCTGTGATAAATCCCACTTCATCATAGTGTAAAATTTTTTAAATATGTTGCTGTATTCTAATTGCTAATATTTTGTTGAGGATTTTAGCATCTAGGTTCATCAAGGATATTGGCCTATAATTTTCTTTTTTTGTTGTGTCTTTATCTGGTTTTGGTATCAGAGTTATGTTGACCTCATTGAATGAGTTTGGGAGGGTAGCGTCTGTTTCAATTGTTTGGAATAGTTTGAGGAGAATTGATATTAACTCCTCTTTAAACGTTTGATAGAATTCAGCTGTGAAGCCATCAAGACCTGGACGTTTTCGTTGGAAGATTGCTGATTACCACTTCAATCTCCTTGCATGTTATTGGTCTGTTCAGGTTATCTGTCTCTTCTTGGTTTAGTCTTGGTGGTTTACATGTATCTAAAAACTTATCCATATCTTCCAGACTTTCATATTTGTTGTCATACTGTTGTTTATAAAAGAATCTAATGATTCTTTTTATTTCTGTGGTATCAGTTGTAATGTCTCCCTTTTCATTCTGATTTTTGTTATTTGGGTCTTCTTTCTTCTTCTTTTATTTATTTATTTATTTTTTTTTGTTAACCTAACTAATGATGTGCCTATTTTCTTTATCTTCTCAAAAAACCAGCTTTTAGCTTTGTTGATCTTTTCTATTATTTTTTGAGTCTCTATTTCGTTTAGTTCTGCTCTGATCTTAATTATTTCTTTCTGTCTACAATTTAGGTTTGGATTGCTGTTTTATTTCAAGTTCTTTGAGGCATAGTGTTAAGTCATTTATTTGAAGTTTTTCCATTCTTTTGATATATGCAGGTTTTGGTATGATATATCCTTATTTTCATTAGTTTCTACAAATTTTTTGATTTCCTGTTTAATTTCTTCTTGGACCCATAAGTCATTCAGGAGCCTATTACTTAGTTTCCATGTATTTGTATAGTTTCCAGCATTTGCTTATTGTTTATTTCCAGTTTTAGTCCATTGTTCTGAAAAGATAGTTGGAATGATTTTTATTTTTTATAATTTGCTGAGACTAGATTTGTGACCTAATATGTGGTCTATCCTGGAGAATGTACCATGAGCTGATAAGAAGAAAGTGTTGGGTAAAATGTTCTGAATATATCTGCCAAGTCCATTTGGTCTAGGGTGTGGATTAAATTCTGTGTCTCTTTGTTGACTTGTTGCTTGGAAGACCTGTCCCATATTGAGAGAGGGGTGTTTAGGTCACCAACTATTAATGTATTAGGTCCTATTTCTTTCTTTAGGTCTAAGAATGTTTGCTTAATATATTTTGGTGCTCTGCTATTGGGTGCATTCATGTTTATGATTGTTATGTCTCCTAGTTGGATAGTTCCCTTTATCATTATATAGTGGCCTTCTTTGTCTTTTTTAATGTTTTTTTTGGTTTAAAGTCTATTTTGTCTGATATAAGAATAGCTACTCCTGCTTGCTTTTGGTTTCCATTTGCATGGTATATCTTTTTCCATCTCTTCACTTTTAGTCTATGTGCATCTCTATAGGTGAGGTGGGTCTCTTGAAGACAGTATATACCTGGTTCTAGCTTCTTAATCCAGTCAGTCAGTTTGTGTCTTTTGAATGGGGAAGTTAGTCATTCACATTTAGAGTAGTTATTGACAAGTGTTGCTTAATTCCTGTCATTTAATTGCTTCTTGTTTAGATGGTTTAAATATTTTTTGATCATTATTTCCCCTTTTATTTCTCTTCTTCAATGTTAATTGGGAATTTAAGGTGGAATGATTTAGTTTCTTTCTCTTTCTTTTGTTTTAACTGTGCGTTATGTTCTTTCTTGTGTATTTGTGATAGTGGTCACCATTATTCAGATTCTAGATCTGAATTTCTTGAGAAATTTCTTGCAGGGCTGGTTGTGTGGTGGTGAACTCCCACAACTTTTGTTTGTCTGGGAAATACACTATTTCTTCCTCATTTCTGAAGGAAAGCCTTGCTGGGTAAAGAATTCTTGGCTGGCAATTTTTTTCTTTCAGTATTTTGAATATATCATTCCAATTTCTTCTGGCCTGTAGGGTTTCAGTTGAGAAGTCTGCTGTTAGTATGGTGGGGGTTCTGCTATAAGTGACCTGATGCTTTTCTCTTGCTGCTTGTAGAATTCTCACTTTGTCTTTGAGCTTTGCAAATTTAACTATAATGTGTCTTGGGGAGGATATTTTGGGGTTGAATCCGTTTGGGGACCTTTGAGATTCCTGTATCTAAAAGTCTGTATCCTACCCTACTCCTGGGAAGTTTTCTGTCACTATTTCCTTGAGTAGGTTTTCAATAACTTTTCCTTTCTCCTCCCTTTCAGGAATACCCACAATTCAGATGTTAGAGCACTTGAGGTTGTCTGCTATCACCCTTAGATTTTCCTCATTATTTTTATTTCTTTTTTTCCTTTTTATTTGTCTGCCTGAGTTATTTCGAACAGACCATCTTCAAGCTCTAAAATTCTTTCTTCTGCTTGCTCTACCCTGCTGCTCAAGCTATCGGTTGTGTTCTTTATTTCATTGAGTGAGTCTTTCATTTCTAGAAGTTCTGCTACACTCTTTTTTAAGGTATTAATCTCCTTGTAGATTTCCTCCTTCATATTCTGGATGATTTTTCTTGTTTCATTGTGTTCTCTGATTGAGTCTTCCTTTATTTCTTCAAGTTTTCTTAAGATCATTGCTCAAAATTCTTTTTCAGACATTTCAAGGATTCCCTGTTCCGTGCAGTCTGACTTTAGAGCATTACTGTATTCTTTTGGTGGTGTCGAGTATTTGTGCTTCGAGTATTTTTTTGCTGAAGCTTGGTCGTTTGGGAGAGGGTTTGCTTCTTCTATTACACTGAGGTTGACTGTGGAGTGGCCCTGGTTGCTACTGTGGAGGTGAATTGTCTTTGCTTGACAGTAGGTGTGGTGGTGGTTATGTTAAACCACCTTGGTTCCTTTTCCAGACTCTGTGGCAGTAGAATGAGCCCCTAGCACTGTTCAGTTCTGCTGGGCCAAACTCGGCAGGTTGGACCCCGTAGGCTGATGCAACCTCCTGAGCCCAAGAAGGTATGAGAGACTGAGTCTAGCCATGTGGTTCCGCTGGTGCTTGCCACCGCTACGGGCAGGCTTGCTCACCTGGTGGTGCTGGTTCAGGGCGCAGGGGTAGGGCCTGGCTCTCACTTCACCCCTGGGTCCGAGGTGGGGTGAGGGAGCCACGTCCAGCCACGTGGTTCCACTGGTGCTTGCCGCCACTGTGGGCAGGCTCACTCACCTATCACAGAAATTTCTATTGAACAGACCTGTGTAGGGTTGATGCAATGACTAAATGAGATACTTCAGGGAAAGCACTTAGCATACAACCTAACACACAGTAATCACTTTATGGGAGCTATAGCTATAGAAGTAAAAGAAAACAGCAAGTGTTTTCAAATAAATATTAAAGTACCTACTAGTTAAATGGAAAGGAACTACATCAAGAAATCATATCTGCACCTCACAGTGAGACACCATTTATTACTCAGTGGCTGAAGAAGCTGAGGAAATTCACCAGTCTGATCAAGGTGGACAAGCATGGCCTCAGCCCTGGTATACAATTCCAAAAGGTGCTCTGATTCTTCAGCATTGGGATATGGCATCTTAGCAGAACAATCTCTACTGAAAAAGAGGTGGTTTTCTCAGATAGAATATACATCGAAGTATTTCAACTCTGTTCTCCGTGGGACATTGTCTATAATTTGGTGTCCTTAGTGAAGCAATCAGTGTCAGCTGACAATAAAACTGTAGATGAACAAACTGTCATTTTAGACTTAAAGATCAGTGTTCTATAAGTTTGGTTGCTAAAATCATTCCTCCAAAGTTTGATAAACTCTGGGTGAGTGGATAAAACTGAGTCAAGGATCAGCAAAGTAAAAGACTTTGGTAACTTCATCAGGGGAACTCCTACCCATGAGACTCTTTAAAAAGCATTGTTCTTTCCTTCTAGGCAACGTATCCACTGCAAACAAGACCCACTTATCTATATCCCTGGAAATATCCATCGATATGCAAACAATTAAGTATTGAACAGGGCTTAATGCGCCTTAATAGTCCTTAATTTGTCAGCAGTATGAATATGCCATCCTTGCCAACGAGTGTGTTAAACTCTGGTCACTGTCTGCCCTTTCTTACAAACACCTTTCTAAGGGGTTGCTTCTCACCAAGATCAGCTTGTTTGTGCTAAAGACATGAGCATATTCCAGTATTATTCTGGGGCATGAGACCTACTCCTACTGGAGGTGGGAAAGACCTTCAAGTGACTTACATCAGTTGTCCTTTACTGGTACAGAGAACTGAGTGTTTATCATAGTCTTACTCAACAGATCAGTTTAAAATCCCATATAGATAAGGTCCTTGTACTAAATTCTGAAAGTCAGTCTTTCAATTAACTCTCCATTTGTTTAAACTATCTGTGTGGAAAAGATTGCAAAAAACAGGCTGCTTTCTGTGAGCTTTTTAATTTCTTAGAATATTGAAGCTGACAAGGGACTTAGAGGGACCGAAAAGATCCCTCGTTTTATAGATCAAGACACCAAGGAGGAAGAGAGGAGAAGTGACCTACCCAAGGTCACAGTTAATTAGTGGCAGAGTCACTAGAACCCATGTACACTCGCTCCCAGCAGAGTGCTTCCGAAACAAAATCAAGTGCCTTGGTAGTATTTTGCACACATAACAACTCTTAGAATTTAACAGGATCTCTTAATGCGATCATACCAATCTAAAGTTTGCTTATTACTTAATATATTTAATGTTCAGAACCAGAGAAAGTTTGTTGAGAAGCTGACTCTTTGCCCCTTTGGGATACTAAGAAACTACCAAGATTGCTATGCTTTGAAAGCAGGAAAAAAATAAATCAATGTGAGTTTCAGAATTATATTACACAAAGAGGCTTTACAACATAGATACTTTTAACAATAAAAAAAGATAACCACGGTACAATCAATAAAATGCTCTCTTTCTGGACAGCTGATAAAAGCTCTGCAGAGGCCCAGAGCTTCCTTCCAAGAGTCCTCAGGAGTAAACACAACGGACTGCTGAGTTCCGTGGCTAAGTCACGCGAACATCCAGCCATTTCCAATCCGGCCCATCACCTCCTACAATCTCTCAAAACTGCCTCAAGGCAATTAAATGCCTCAAGTACAAAAATCAGAAAGAAGGAGGAAGCTTTGGCACTGGTAAGCACTGAAACACATAATGTGGGTATTTTATGATGGGGTGCTCAGCAACAAGTCTCATGAGGTACCAATTCCTCCATTTTACTGTTTTGCTACTACAGCAAAAGCACAAAATCAGGGCTGGATGATCCAGATCACTCCTTTTATACTGTATGGATGATGTGAGCTTGCTGCTCTTTCTCGACCCACTCATCTTACATTTCTCCCAGGGGAGACAGGAAACTAAGTTATTGTATGGGTAACAATGAGAAGCTATGGATCTTCACTGAGGCATCTATCTTAATATCATGTTATTCCAGAGCTCTCACTCCCAGCAATTTTCCCATGCCCTCGGACCTCTGGTTATGAAAAAAATATATTAAAATATCAACATCTGGCTTGAGAAATAGATGCCTTTGTGGCAAATTTCATTAACCTGCATTTGCCTGAAGCATCCATTCACACTTATGGAAACTATATGCTCAGCACTGTGTATGTAGAAGTGAAATATGTACTGCCTGTTCTTGCAAAGCTCACAGTTTAGTGGATCTGGGTCTTAGTTATCATGGAATCCCAGCACAGACTTAATTTCAAAATACATTTGTTGATTGACAAGGGAGTGAGTGGATGAATGAATGGCTTTAATGACCTGAGCAGCCATTGGTTAAACAAACATATGAACTAGTTAAGAATAGAAGTGTCAATCTATTGAATGATCAGGATCAAGAACTTGGTATGGGACATGGAGAAGAGATAATTGGACTGGACCTGGGGTAAAAATTGTGAGTAGCCCTCAATGCAGACTCTTGTGCGATGAAGCCAACGATTGACTGTCTTAACAACAAACTGTCCTCTAAGTGATGAGACATTGTCTTCAAGCCCTTGACAACCTTCTACAACTCCCTCCTATTTGCTGAGAGCAGCCCCACACACCAGATTTCTACTCATACAGCTAGAGGTTTTGCACACTGCCCTCTGCCAGGTCTATCAATAACCCTGAACCATGCTTGCTCTAGATCAGAGAGGGTACTTCCCCAGCATTCTTGCTCTGGCCTTGGGAATTATCTGTTGTGTACTTTCAGACAAACAGTGATCCATAAAAACTTGCAAAAAGAATTTATCCTAGAATAAGGATAGAAGGAAGAATTTAAATCAATAAGCAGAACTGACAATGAAACTTTATTTCAAATTTGAAACACCTTACACAAGAGAAGCCCATCAGACCAGTCATGGTAAAGACCTCCACACAAACAGCCCATGATGCCAGATTATAGTGAAACTCACAGGTACTGATGTGAACGCTCTCATAGCTCAAACCAAATACCACTCCACTCAAGAGTCCTCGGGACCCCACATCTGCCTCCGCCCCCCTCCAACTGGCTGTGTGAGAATGGAAAATCCAAATCCCAACTCAGTCTTGGTCCAGCACGACATCCAGGCCAAGGCAACTGCCAAAGACCTCCCTGGACTTGGCAGGCTATTCTACCATGTGAGAGAGGCTCTCCAATACCCCCTTCTCCGGAAGGGATGCCCATGGCAGAACACAGGCAGCAGAGAGTCAGGGACGTTCTCTCTGCCTCCGCCAACTTAAAAAGGGCCAAGAATAAGTAGAAGCCCAAGTGGAGCAGAAGTCCAGGAGTGGAGGAAATGAAGTCTACCTCCCAGTGACAAGAAACTGTTAGCTACTCTAACAAGAAGCATGATTCACAAGCAAAGCAATGAAGCTGCAGGGACTTCAAAAGCCTGGGACAAAGGACAAGTAGCTGGGGTAGGAGTTCAGTTTGGAAAATATAGTTCTAGCATATATTACCAACTTGACTGTCACGGCAGGAACACAAGGTGTTTATGCATCCCTGGGAGACATACAGAGTGGGCAAGAGGTCAAATTGATTTCAAACATGGAGTTTACATTTAACTTTCCCTTCAGTTCATGGTTCAAGTTCAGGATTTAATGGGCTTGAAGACCCTGGATTAGAGCTCGGCTCTTTAGAGATGGAGAGCTGGTATCTGTATGCCCAGTCCAGTTGGAAAGGTAAAGAATAGTCTCAAAGCCCCCCATCTGCAAAGGCTAGCAGACTGGAGAGTGAAAAAAGTCAGGAATTCAGCCAGCTGCTTCCTTTATCTCTCTCCATCTGTGTCAGCAGCAACAAAGATGTCTGAGCATTTTGTTATGAGCTAGGGAACTGGTTAGCTTGCAATTAGCACAAACCTTTCTGGAAAGCTCATCTTGGGGGAGCCTTGATGAATGGCAGAGAAGACCTTGAATGAATTTATTTTCCTTAGCTGATAGAAACAGGGGGATGTAACACCTCTGTAGAAAAACACACTTAAAGCCAAAGTCTACAGCCCAAGGCTTGGAGTAGAAGTAAATGTTTTATTTTAAAATCCAGCATGCTTTGAAGATCAGGAAACTTTGCAGGGGGTGGAGAAAGTGAAGGGACACTTGGTTTCACACCAACATTCTGTTTTCTGTTAACCCACAGAAATATTGCCTCAGGATATCAAAAAAGATGTGACATGAAAATCCAAAGATAGAGTATTTAAAAGAAAAAAACCTCAACCTCTTTGGAAGAGACGTTATAACTGAAAGTTGGTTTGCCAGTTGGTCATTTCAATGCAGAGGATTTAAAAACAACCACAGTCCTACAATGAGGAACTTCAATAATGGGAAAATCCTGAAATACCTCTCCTCCAAAATTCAGGTCTATAATCATGTCCTGTGACAAATATGGGCTTGCTTATGTAATACTCTGAGCCCCCAAGCCCCATTGTGGTGAAAATACCAAGGTACAAAAGGGACTGGAAGATGGGCAATTCATGTAAGAATGAAAGGTCTAATCCACCCTCACCTTAGGCAAACTTCATTAACCTTTGGGATACCAGTCCCCATTTACTAAAGAAATGGGACCCATCCAGAGATACATGGGCGTCAGGGGCTAAATTAATTGGAATCTGGATCTCCTGACCTTCCTTTATCCTTCAATAGTTTTTTCGGTCCCTGAGCTTTAAGTAAAGGCTACTTGTAATCTGGAGACAGAATAACAGCTTATTTTCAAGTAATTACCATCGTGGCGTGGGTGTTTACATTTAGGATTGCCTTTCCTTGCAAGTTTTCGTTTTGAGGCTTAATTGTCTTTGGTCCCAGGAAAGAAAAATCAACCACAGGGTGGAGAGTTCTGGGAAGTATGTGTGGGTGGGAAAAAGAGGGATATAGGAGAGAGGCGGGTTCACAGTCCTGAAAAAATACCTTCTCCTTTATGGTGGGAGGTAGGTGAGAGATAGCTAAGGGGGCAGAAGAGTGAGTGACTGCAAAGGAATTAACTCTGGTTCCAGCTCACCAGCAGGGGCTGATTACTCTTATATTTTAACCCTTGGTTTACCTTGGCAAAAACAATCACACACCTTTGCTGGTAGCTGCCATTGCTGTTTCATTACAGATAACAACTTCAAGTGGGAAATCCAGAGGGTAAAACATTTTTCTTAGTTTCCTTCTCAAAAATCTGAGGCGGGAATATGTGTAAGTAAATATGATATTTCCTACACATCAAGGACTTGAATTCTAAAAGAATAATATTTAGCCTTTTTTGTTGGCTGCCATTCAAAGACCTGGAAACATTTACTAGCAAATTTAATTACTTTGCATTCTATAGCTGAGAAGTTGGAACTAGCAAAGCTTAAAAAAAATAATAAATAAAAGTTGTCTAATCCAAAGTAGAAGCAGACTGACTTCAACACATATTCCCAAGGGCTGGAAAAGCCTCACATCGGGACAGTCCCGAGAGGAGAATTCATATCCAAGCAACATTTATGAAACACCTTCTATTTGCTAAGCACTTCCACATATGTTATCCTACTTAATCCTCACCATAACCCAATAAGGAAGGTATTAACGTCTCTATTTTACAGATGAGGAAAAATGAGGCTCCAAAAATGAAAATTTACTACATATGTTTGTACTTACAGTTTCTAAAAGGTTTGCACGTACATTCATACCTTTAATCCTCATAGCATCTTTTCAAATTCTGTATGTCAGAGATTAATATTTATAATGTACAAAACGAGGAAATTAAGCTCAGAAAATGAAGTAACTAAAGGTCACACTACTAACCAGTAGCAGGTCTGGGGTTTAAATTGAGTCCTCTAGATCTAACCCCTCAGCTCTATCCACTTACGGTCAGATTCCATTTCACACAGGCCATTTGACTCAATGAATGTTCCCCAAAAGGATCAGCTCATATTAAGGAAAGACGTTTATGCAACAAACAGGCACCAGCCAGGCACTATACAAGACACTGCAGGGATCGAATCCACATCGTTTGCTTGCTTGTCTCAAGTATCTGCTAGTGTAATGGGACAGTGGCCAGGAGCTCATCGAACTGTAGAATAAGCTACACCTTGGCAAGAAGCAGAAAAGAGATAATGATGAAGCCCATTATATCAACAGTGACAAAGCCATCAATTCCGATGTGGGGGGAGGAAAGATTGGACAGCCTTCTTGGAGCAGGTAGCCTTAAAAACTAAGCAGGAGATGGAGGTGAATGACATTCCAATAGAAGGGAACCGTTCACAGGAATAGATATATTTAAAAGAACGTGGGGAAAAATAGCCATTCAAGGGATAGGAAATAAAACCCCCTCCAGCAAGATATATTCCTCCAAGTAATAAGCAGTTCTAAAATCACTGCTGCTACCAAGATTGTCGTAATTGGTTCAGCTCCTGTTCAATGTGAATTTTAAAACAAGGACTCTATGCTACACAAAGAATAAATTGTCTTTTTTCCTTACTTTTAACGCTCAAAGATAGTGAATGATATTAAACGCCAATGAAATACTTCTAAATGACACTAGAAAGCAAAATAGGATCTCAAAGATTACACAAAATATTAATTTAAAGAAAATAAGATCATTTGGAATATAAATCAAGTATAATAAACCTATCATACTGTCAAAATCTGGAACATTTTCAATAAGGTACCACATCCTACATACCATATACAATCAGACAATTATCTCGGATATTACAACTCTAATACAGAGCACCACAAAATGCTTCCCTGGCACCCTGAGCCAGTCCCAATCCTGAAATAAAAACCAGGAAAAAAGTAATGATGCTTGGGAAAGCAATATTTGAAAACCCCATTTCCAAGATAAAGAATGTCATAAAAAGAAATTAAATAAACTTCACCAAAGCCAGCAATGCCCTAGTTGCTTCAAACTCCCGAAACAGATTGCTTGACAAAAGCCAATACAAATCATGAGAATTACTAATTACAAGCATTTAAGGAATTAACATTTATGTTTAATTAGCAAGTTGGAATGCAAAAACCACAGTTCCAAGGGCCTTCAACTTCTTCTCCCTAAGCAGGAGATAATGAGTTCGATGATCCTGGTTTAAATCACATGCAAAGTAGCTGATACTGCAAGGGCTGACCTCATGAGGCATTCTACCCTGTAACTAGAGTCCTGCTAAGACAAGCTGAGGCTTGAAATGCCCTCCTTCCACTGCCTAACGGCCACCCCTTCATACAAATCCTGTTTATCATACAGAAGAATGCTTGTTCTAAACAGGAGGACATTTCAGACCATTGTACTAGTATGTGTAGAAAGTGTAGCTATATCTCAATTCCTGGAAACATATTCTTTGGGTCTTGTTTGAAATCCTATCGTATCCTGTTAAGTACAATAAGAAATTGACACCCTCCCAGGACTTGATTGAAAGCCTACGCTATTCAATCGCAAAGAGGTGGTTAAAACAAAGGAACACAGGGCTTCCCTCAGGGAGGCTTAGCCAGAGCTGTCATGGTTGAAATCAGAGGAATCTGAAGTTTTAGGCTAGAAGAAACCTTAGAAATCAGATTTTGAGTTCAGTTCAACCTTCGATTGAATTTCTTATCTATTACATACCAATTGAATACCTTCTTAGTAAAAGCCTCTGTTCTGAGCACTGGAAATACAAATTGAAGCTTCACTCCCTGTGCTGTAGCAGATCACTGACAAATGGGGAGGCAGTCAACAAAGAAGGCAAAGGATCTGTGGAGCCATGAAATATTTTCCCCATCAATTGGAAGCCAAGCACCTACAATGTTCACTACTGCTCCCTTGCTACTTCTCATCCACTTCTTGTTCTTGCCTGTTAGAACACTATACTCCAAAAGGTACGCTAAGGTAGACTTCAGCGGGCACTTGAATCCAACCTTGTACCAAACACAGAATGAGTGCCAAGTGGTTGGCATTCAGCCTCTGCTGGGACACTCCAGGTGTGAGCTAAAACTTCTCCAAGATTTTCCATTACATCACAAATGTTAACAAAATGTTTATTCATTGATATATTTCTCAAGCACAGTTTCATGCCTTTCTTTCCCCTTCTGTATCTTTCCACTTCCCCCCACAAAATTAAAATAAATGCTGGTAAAGAAGTTTAGAGACGAATTTTCAAGCCAAGCAGACTTGAAAATAGCCTGAACTTTGAATGAGCAACTCTACCCAAACACAGATCCACCAACAGAGGATAATAGTCTTAATAGCACAATATGTTTAATCACAGCATCTGTACACTGAGTTACACAGACAGAGGAAAACCCATAGAATGCCAGGCTTAAAAATAAATACAAGAATTTAAAAAACTGGGAAGAGACATTGGTAGCTACATACTATGTGGGAGACATAATTCACATATTTAGCTCAGGCAGGTTAATAAACAAAGAAACAACCAACAACAACCTTCGAGAAGAAGGCATCACAATCCATAGTTGCTACAGTATATATCTAAAATGTGAGTTCTGAACAAAAATTTACAAGACAGAAATAGAAACAGAAAAGTGAGACATACTCAGGAAAAACAAAGCAATCAATAGAGATTCTTAATAACACCATATGTTTGACTTAGTAGATGAGGACTTCAAAAGACCTGTTATAAATATGTTCATTACAGAACTAAAGAAAAACATGTTTAAAGAGTTAAAAGAAAGCTTGAGAACAAAAAAGTAACATTAATGAACAGAAAAATTTCAATAAGGAAAGAGAAATTAATAAAAAAGGACCAAATGGAAGCTCTAGAATGGAAAATTTGAATAAGAAAAACTAAAAATTTACCAGGGAGTCTCAACAGCAGATTCAAGATGGGAGAAGAAAGAATTAGTAAACCGGAAGATAAATCAATAGAAATTATCTGATCTGAAGAAGAAAAGAAAAAGGACTGAATAAAAATGAGAACTGATAAGGAACTTGTATCTAGAATATATAAAGAGTTCTTACAACTCAATAATGAGAACACAAACCAATTAAAAATAATCAAAATATATGAATAGGCATTTTATCGAAGAAGATATATGAGTGTCTAATAAGCACATAATGTCAGTTGTCATCAGTCATTAGGGAAATTAAATTAAAATTAAAACCAGAACAAGATATCACTGGACATCCACTGGAGTGTCTATAATAAAAAAGACAGACAACAGCAAGTATTGGGAAGGATGTGGTGAAACTGGGATCCCTTTTGTTGCTATTGAGAAAGTAAAATGGTACTACCACTTTGGAAAATATTTTGGCAGTTTCTTAAAAGTTAGACATACACCTACCATATAACCCAACAATCTTACTTCTATGTATAGATTTAAGAGAAATGAAAATATATGTCTACACAAAGAACTGTACACAAATATTCGTAGCAGCATTATTCATGATTGCCAAAGCTGGAAACAATTTAAATGCCCATCAACTGATGAATGGGCAGACAAAATGTGGCATATCCATATACTGGAATATTATTTGGCCATAAAAAGAAACGAAGTATTGACACATGATATGACATGCATAAGCCTCAAAAACATTATGTTTTGTGAAAGAAGTCATATGCAAAAGACTATGTGTTGTATGATTCCATTTATATGAAATGTCCAGAAAAATTAAAAATATAGAAAGCAGTTGACTCAGTAGTTGCCTGAGGTCAGGGGTAAAAATGGGAACTGACTGAGAACAGGCACAAGGGAACATTATGGAGTAATGGAAATGTTCTAAAGCTGGATTGTGATGATTGTCACACAATTCTATAAATTTGCTAAAATCATTGAATGTACAAAAACAATTGGTAGAATTTATGGTGTATAATTTGTACCTCAATAAAGCTGTTAAGTATATATACATATAACTTACTGACACTTTGTGTGCTGGTCACTGCACTACAAGTGCTTTCCATACATGATCTACTTCAGTATTTACGAGTAAGGTGAGTATTGTCATCATTCTCAATTTACAGACTAGGAAAACTGAAGCATAACAAGATTAGATAAATTTTCCCAGTTACACAGGTAGCAAGTGGCAGACCCAGGATTTGAGCCTAGGTCTCCTCAGATGCCAGTGCTTGAACTGTTAACTAATGCGCCATCCTGCCTCTCCAAGGAGTTTGCGAGAGAGGAATAAAAGATTATTCAAGCAGTAAGGAAAGACCAGCTGAGTTTTGTACCCAATAAGTATCATTGTGTGACTTTCTCCACTTTACTCCAAGAGCAGAGAAATCATCCTAGAAATTGGATCACGAATGACATAAGATTAAGGTGTTGAGGGATTTTAGGGTAATGAGTCACCTGTTGAAATGGCTGACAATGGGGGACAGGATACAGAAAGAGAGCTTGCATCCATGGTGGGGGAGAAGGAGAGGCTACTGAAAGCAGAAGAGGCTTCTATACTGGGTCATAGGGAAGGGTATGAAGACCAAGGAGTCCTGAGAGTACCAAAAGCAGACTCAGAAGGGGAAAAAGGAAGAGACGGATGCAGTCGGAGACGAATGTGGTCAGAGAGGTTGAGGAGAGGAATCACATACAAAAAGTTCAAGGTCAAATGTGCAACCTTGCTAGTGGGTACATGAGTGGAGTAGAATGTGGCAGAAAGGCAGATCATCAAATCTTGGAGGGTGGAGAAACAGTGAGGCACTAGAAGGGTCTTCATTGTGGAAGTAAGTAGGTGATGGGTAGAAAGACTATGATAGGCGATATGAAGATTTTTAATTTCTCCCCCACTCCTTACAGAGTTCAGGTTCATAAGCAACAGTAACTCTTCGTACCCAATGCTATGGTTAGAGGACATATTGGTTTTGGCCTAGAGAGTAATAACATTTGGTGAGTACTTACTATGTTCTAGTCATTGGGCTGTATGCTTTTGCATAGATTATTTTATTTAATACTCAAAACTACCCTATGAGGGCAGTACTATCTGTCACTATCATCACTACCATCATTACACTCATGTTGCAAGAAGAAGAAACTGAGACTTAGAGAGGACAAGTAAGCCTGATGTCACACAGCTACCAAGTAGAAGGATTGGGATTTGAATACATGCACTCTTACTCCAGGGCCATAGCTCCTAAGTGCTCAGGTCTTTGAAAAATATGGAAATGTAAAAATAGATGGGTACTGATTTTTTTTTGTCTTTTTGTCTTTTTTCCGTGTCCGGCAACGGATCGCAACCCTCAGTGTTGCCCCCGTACCGGACCGGGGACCGGCAACGGGATCGCAACCCTCGGCGTTGCCCCCGCGCCTCACTCAGCCAGTGAGCAGGAACCGGTCCGTATGTGGGATCCGAACCCTCGGGCGGGAGCGCCACTGCGCTTCCCAAGCGGCCCACTATCCAGTGCGCCACCGGGCCGGCCCCTAGTACTGATTTTTAACTGTAGGCTTCCATGACCATTATTAGCATCAGAGCTGTTTCCATATTTAATCATCAGAATGGTTCGGTATGCTTAGGGTAACACAAGCTCATACATATGCACTACTTTTAGTTTTCTAATTCTGTAATTACCTCCTGGTGACTAATAATCAAATATTGATCAACCTTATTTTGCAGTTACAGATGTTGAAAATGCAGATACCTGGGTAAGAACTGATGAGCCTCAGTTCCACCATGCTGCTGGTTGAGGCTGTTACATGAACAGCCCTAATGACAACCACAAGGGCAGAAGAGGGAAGCTGAAGATCACTGGCTTTTAGTTCTAGGGAAAGTGGGGAGTGCCTCTGCCTGGGCTTTGGCGGACAGGCATCAGGAAAGTTAGCTAAAGGGTCTAGTGTATTTATTTTTTACCTAATTATAGCAATCGACTGGCATTTTTAAAGGGCTTCAATTATATAGTCCACGGGTTTGAAACTTATAGCACCTGATACAAACAAATTGCACGTATTACTATGTATCCTTCTTGGTCAAGGCTTGGGAGATAGGAAGTTTCTGCTGGAGAAGTGGTTCTTAACCTATTTTGGTTCACAGGTCCAAGGAGAATGTGATGAACAGTTCCAGTTTCTTTGGAAAATGTACACGTACATGAATGGCACGTACATGAATGACTTTGTCTATAATCTTGGGAAGGGGGAGTGTAAAACTTCCTGAAGCACATTCAAAGACTCTCGCTTAAAGTGTCAGCAATGTCAGGCTGAATTCAGCAAGTGGAATAAAAGTTTTATCACGTGGTATGTTTCCTCAGCCAAATTTTTACAAAAAAAAATGTGTTAATTGAAAGAACAAAATTTAGCTTCATATTCAGTATGGTCTTTTAAAGCAAAAGAATATTTTATCCTTTAATATCACTTCAACAATACTTTAGTTAAAAATGCCTAATCAGATTATAAGATTCTTGACTACCCTTGTATTTCTGATAGTGTACACTCTTGCTACTCAAAATGTGGTCCACGGATCAGCAGAATCAGCATCACCCAGGAACTTGATAAAAACACAGAATCCCGGGCCTCATGCCAGAGGTACTGGTTCAGAATCTGCATTTTATATGATTCCCATGTTGCATTTGAGAAGCACTGGTGTACCTAGTAGAGACACCAGAGTATAAAAAGGCAATGAAATGTGGTAGAATGAAGACCTGGATTCTGAGCCCAAGTTCTACCATTTGCTAGTGCCTGACCTTGGGCAACCTCTCTAACAATGCTTTCTCAACTCTTTCTGTATTTCTAAGGGTTGTGCCTGACTTACAGCAATCACTTGATAAATGATAGTTACTGTTATTACTGTTAAGATTTTTATTACACCTTAGTAATTATCACAGTACTTAGCAAACTAAGAAACTCCCTATAGATGTAAATGGAAGGAAAAGAGAGGAAGACGTGTGCAATTGCTCTAAGTGGGATGAGTGGCCCAGATGGCTCACAGGGCTTACATGTGCAAAATTAGGGGTCTGAGGCTGTACTGAGCATTTCTCAAGCGTGTGCCTCTAAGGCACAAGCTCACATGCCAGGAAGATGGCACTGTCCATGAGGCTCGACAGAGTTCCTCCCAGGCTGGGAGATACCCAGTGACTTGGTGACAGTGGGGAAGGAGGAGGGGGCGCTGTGCCAAAATGGTTTGACTGGAGGCGAGAAAGACAGGGGTGGAGAAGAGTGAAGGTGGCACTGGGATCTATCAAATGCAACCAAAGAGGGTGTCTGTTTACTGTAGGAATACAGGTTGCTGTGTTTCCTAACTACACAATTCCAAGCCTAATTTCCAAATGGTAAGGGGACAAAGCCAGGCCGAGAACCCAGGCCTTTACACTCCAAATCCAGGGCTTTCCCCACTGCATCCCAGGAATTCCATCTAGAACTCACCAATCACCTAGATTTTCTATTTAATGGCTCAGGGCTCCATGTAAAGCGAGCCTGTTCAAATTCACCTCTGGCACCCAGCAAACCAAAATTGGAGTGCTTTTAAAGGAATCACAGGTTACACTTTTGAAGTCCATTTTGAGGCTATGGTGTCACAATACAATCACAATGAATTTCAAATTACAAGGAAAAAAACCCTATTTTTAAAATGGAAAAGATTATTAGGAAATCCACATACTTCATTTTATAAGATTATATAGTTTCCAAAGGGACAAAATAAAAGGCTGAAGGGAAGGAAGTCCAGTTTCATGTGAGAAGCAGAACATTGCCAAGAAAGCTAAGTGTACGTATATTTTTTAATTTCACTTCAAGTGCAGCCCACTTTATTTTAACTATAAAACAAAAACCTCTTCTTACTTCTTGTCGCTCAGTTCAAATTCCATCACTAATCCCTTGGGTTTCACTATTCCAATAAACTAAGAAATTAAAATTTTCTTCCTCTAACTCATTACTTTTTACTGTCACTTAAATTTAACAGAGGGAATATGCCACCAAGAAGAAGGTAGCAATTGCTTTACTTTATTTTAAAGTAGGTTCATTAATCTGACCATATAGACAGAAGTAATTCTCACTTTATTAAATACAATGGCTCCTCATTTTCCTAGCCTCATTAGAGAAAGTAGTGTTGCATTACGATAACTGAAGGTGCTTCTCATGAACTAAAATTATTTGTAAATTCAAACTACTTCCATAGAAATCACTCCAAAATGTCATGTATGCTTCTCTGACTTCTACAAAGTACAGTGTATATAATTATATATATATATATTTATAAAGTATGATGTATAATTTAGCTTTTTATTCATATATATGTTTGTGTGTATATAAAGTATATATACATACACACTATTCTGTGCTTTATATGCATCAGGCATTGGATGAGGGCTTTATATACATTTCGTTTCAGGGTTTTTAGGAGTATCTATTATTGTACTAGGTTATGATAATGTGATGCTCAATGATGACATCGACATGGGTACAACTATCCAGCAGCTTAGCTGTACTTGTTAGGTTAATCTGTTTCCTCCTTCTGCTATCAACTGGCCTGTGGGATCTAATCTGTTGCCTTACATCTTATCAATGGACTGAGAGTAGCTCTGCATGCCGACAGTATATAATACATGACCTTGATGAAAGCTATTTACACAATTCAGGTGCCTCTTTTGCTTCTACACGAGCATCACTCTAATATTGTTACCTGGCAGACCCCTATACTAAATAATTGGAAAAATAACAAACACTGAGAGTGGAATGACTGATTGCCATGAAGGGGAAGGGCAATGATAAATTCAGTGTTTTGTTTATATTAGGAACTCAAAGAATATTTTATAATTGGTCATTTCGAGCAGGTTATAATAGAAATATAGGGGTATTATGTCATAAATAAGTACAGAGATTCAAAGTACCATGTAAGAAAGCCAGAAAGACCATATAACCAAATCCAAAATAAGTTCTGATCCTTTAAAAAAACAAAGAGAAGGATTTCAGCAAGATGTGGCCCATCAGGAAAGATGGCATCAAAGAGTTAAGGCTTGAGCATTGAAGGAACGTGAAATTTAAAGGGAGAAATGAGAAAGGTTTAAGTGGGAGACTATGTGGAAGTCCACCACTTAGAGTGGAAGAAATGACATGACAAAACTATAGGATGGAACCCAATCAGAATGTGGAATGTTTTAGAGATTGAAAGACACCTGTTGTTGAGTAACATCACGGCTATTCCTGAGCCAAAAGTAGCCTAAAATAGATACTTGGGGAGGGGGCTGCGAAGAGTCCTGTCCAGTGCCAGGTGATGCAGAGATTAATGTGGAATAACAGGAAAACCAGTTTTCTTAAGTATTCAGATGGAGATACGAAGGCAAAAGTACAAAGCATGGAGTCCACAGGCCTGGGTTCTGGTCGTAGCTCAGCCAATCACTATCTGCATAGCCTTTAAGTATATAATTAAACCTCTCTGCATCTGAGTTTCCTTATCTATAAAATGGTAATAGTAATGGCATTTAGCTTACAGGATTGATGTGAGGACTCAGTGAAAGAGAATATGTAAAATACATAGGACAGTGCAAGGCACATAATAAACACTGGATAAAAGGTAACTTTTATTATCCAGAAATCAGTGATATGCCCTGGGTCTCTAAACATGCAGAAAAATAGGGAAGGCAGCTCCAGGAATAGGGGACATAACTAGAAAGTGTGGATGCGAGAACGCTCATCCTATGTTGATGTTCACTGCCTTCCTCTGCCCTATTCCATTTACAACCCTAGTAACATAAGCATTTAAATTCTTAACATTTTGGACCTGGAGTGATTGGATACATTGTATGCTCCCAGACAAATCACTTTATTTCTGTTATTTCTACTGCTAAATATCACCTTAACTATGATGTTGTTAGTTTGAGTGAGTTAGTGCTCTAAAATGGCTTAACATCTTCCTAATAGTTTAGAAAACAAAATGTTTTCTTTTCTAGATACTCCTACTAACTAGTAGATTCAAAGAAAGGTGTTCTTTTATATGTGCTCTCTACTTACTTAGGGAAAATATAAATAAATTCTGCTGCTAAGCTGAAGAATTAGCACTTGAAGAGCTAAACAGTGTAAAAATTCAGCCCAACATCTCAAATATGTATTAACAACTTCCACTTCCAACCATGATGGAGTAAAAGGAATCAGATTAAAAAACTAGAAAACTGGACAAAATATATTAAAAAACTGATTTTCAGACATTGGACAACAGGCAGTACAGAACTGTGATCCCTGAGAGAAGGGGAACAAATGAGGCACCCCTAAACTGCCCTAGCTTACTGCCTGGAGAGGGTTTCCATGCTGCAGTGCAAGGAGGGGGCATCTAAACAGAGCCCAGTGACTTTCATGTGTTGAAAAGACAGAGATCAGGGTGTGGATAGGCCAGAGCACTTAAAACTTGGGAAAAATACCAGAGAGGAGTAAGCTGCACAGGAGACAGCTCCAGAGGTCTTCAGATGGATCCCCTCATGTCTTTGGCTGAGTATTGGTCTGCACATGTGCAGGAGGAAACTACACAAGACCAAGGAAAGAATCTATTTTTAAAAAGTAGGAGGACCAATCCACAGAAGCTCACAAAGGGACAGTAATAGTTTCTTCCCACCAGAACACTGGAAATACCTTGTAATACATGCAGCATTATGTAGAGCCCTCAAAAGTGTATTTTTTTCTCAGAAGGAATAATGAGAAGTTATTGCTTAATGGGTAAGAGTTTAAGGATGACAAAAAATTTGGAAGTAGGTAGAGGTGGTGGCCACACAACTGTATGTTTAAAAATGCTTAAAATGGCAAACCTTATGTTATATATATTTTACCACAATAAAAAAAATTAATGCTTAGGTTAAAAAAAAGTATATTGTCTTAGTAGTGGAATAAAATTGGCCCTAGGCTAATGGCTGTACTGATGCTTCCCTAACAAAGCATAAAATCAAGCCTCAAAAGGATCAAACTGATTCCAGTTAACTTCATCTCAGTTCAAAGTTCAATAATATTTAAAGGAATACAATAAAAATAGCACCCATCAATGTAAAACTAATAATTTTCAACATCCAATAAAAAATTATAGACATGCAAAGAATCAGAAAGATACAACTCTTTAACAAGAAAAAAAATTAATCAACATAAACTCCAAAATGACTCAAATTAGAGAATATGCATAGAGAGACATTAAAATAGCCAATATAAATATACTCCATTTGATGAGGAAGCTAGAGGAAAGATTGGGAATGTTAAGTAGAAACACGGAAGATGTAGGAAAGACTCAAATCAAACATCTAGAGATGAAAGATATAATATCTGAAATAAAAAATATGTGGGCTGGGATTTCTAGTTTACTACACACTGAAGAAGAAAAGATGAGTGAACTTGAAGACACAGCAATAGAAAATATTCAAAATGAAATACACAAAGAAAAAAGACTGGGGTGAAAAAAATAGAGCATCAACTAGCCATGGGAAAATACTAAGGGGTCTAATGAAATTCCAGAAGATTTGAAGAAATAAGGACCAAAGGTTATGTAAATTTTTATGAAAACTATCAATGTACAGATCTAAAAATTTCAATGGACCTTAAGCAGAAAAAAATGGAGAAACCCGCACCATGGTACAGTGTAATCTAAGTACTAAAAAAATGAGGAAGTTTGTTCAGAGGAAAAAAAGATAAGAATAATGACATACTTCTCATCGGAAACTATGCAAGTCAAAAAACAATGGGGAGTGACAGCTTTGAAGTACTGAAAGAAAAAGGTGACACCTTACAACTCTATTCCCAGGGGGAAAAAAAAAGTCTTTCAAAAGTGAGGTAAAATAAAGGAAGAGTCTGAGAGAATTCCTTGTTAGAAGTCCAACTGTTTTTGAATCAATTACTGTTGGTGCAGATAAATGCTATTGATTTTTAAAAGTTGTTAAATTTTCTTATTAGTTTTTATTGTTTTTCTTTCCATTACATTGCTTTTCTTCTGTAGATGATCCTGTCAACTGCAAGTAATGATAGTTTTATATCTTCCCTTCAGTCTTTATACTTCTTATTTCTTTTCCTTTCTTTTAGGGAGAATTCATTGCCAGAAGGCCATCACTATAAGAAATAATAAACAAAGTTCTTTCAGCAGAAGGAAAATGATCCCAGGTGAAATATTGGAGCTACAAAAAGAAATGAAGAGCACTGTAAATGATAAATATCTGAGTAAATATTAAATATCTGTTTCTCATTTTCGAAAATCTCCTTACAACTGTTTAAAGCAAAAATAATAATATTGTATTATGCTATATGCTATATAACATTTGTAGAAAAAATATTTTTAAAATAGTACAAAGGCTGGGAGAAGGAAAATTGAAATATACTGATATAAAGTTTTCATACTGCATTTGAAATAGTGTAATATTATTTCAAGTTAGAATGTTAAAAGTTCGGGCCGGCCCGGTGGCGCACTGCTACAGTGCGCCGCTTGGGAGCGGGGCGGTGCTCCCGCCGAGGGTTCGGATTCCACATACAGACCGGTTCCCGCTCACTGGCTGAGCGAGGGGCGGGCGCAGCACCGAGGGTTGCGATCCCGTTGCCGGTCCCAGTCCGGTACGGACGCGACACTGAGGGTTGTGGTCCGTTGCCGGACACGGAAAAAAAAAAAAGACAAAAAAAAAAAAAGAATGTTAAAAGTTAAAGAGATGTTGGGGTAGGCAGCCTCTAAGGTGGCTTCCAATGATCCACACCTTCTGTTATTCATGCCCTTGTGTAATCTCCTCCCTTTGAATGTGGGATGGATATAATGACTCACTTCTAACAAACAGAATAGAACAAAAGTACTGGGATGTCATTTCCAAGACTATGGTACAAAAAAGACTTTGGTTTCTCTCTTGTTTACCCTCTCTTGTTATCTCCCACTTACTCTGATGAAAGCAAGTGCCATGTGGTAAACTGCCCTACATAGAGTTCCACAGGGCAAGAAACTGAGGGGGGCTTCTGGCTAGCAGTAAATGAGGAGCAGAGGCCCTCAGTCCAACTGACTACAAGGAACTGAATCCTGCCAACAACCACATGAGTAACCTTGGAAACACATCCTCCCTCAACCGAGCAGATGAGAAGACTGCAGCCCTAGCCAACATCTAGATTGCAGCCTTGTGAGAGACCTTGATCCAGAGAACCCAGCTAAGCCATGCCTGGATTCTTAACTCACATGAACTGTAGGATAATAAACACTTGTTGTTTTAAGCTCCCACATTTGCGGGTAAATTGTTATGCAGCAATACATAACTAATATAGTTATTTATTGTACACCCTAGAATAACCACTAGGGGAAAACACAAAATAAAAGAATATTTCTTATGAGCCTGTAATAGAAATAAAATGGAATCTTAAAAATACTCAATTATTCCAAAGGATGGCAAGAAAAGAGTTTAAAAGGACCAAACATTTATTGATCATCAACCATAATAAAGGCAGGGGATCAGTTGCTAAGAATACAAAGTCCCTGCCTGGCCTTAAGAAATTTTACGCTCTCAATTGGAGGCAGGACCTCAGTTAGAAAAGTGCACAGAGAAAAACAATTCTGAATATGGTACCCAAACTCCCCATGCTTTGGCAGTTTAAAGGAAGAACAGTCTCTCAGGCACAGGGGAAACCAGGAAAGGAGATTTGAGATGAGCCTTGAAGAATGGCAAAATTTTCAGCAGGCAGAGATGTGAGAGAAAGGCAAAATATTCCCAGCAGAGGGTACACAAGATCAAAGGCTTAGTTGAGTAAGCTAGAGGGATATGTTAAGGGAAAGAGTCACGGGAAGGCCAGAGAGTTTATAGAAGACCCAGAATACTGCTTTGTAACAGAGATGTAAAGAAGACAGGGCTGTATGAAAAAGTATGGGGCTACAGGACCAAATGCTGCTGAAGGCAAAAACTGAAAAAAGGCCACTGATTTAGTTGAGGCATAGGCACAGCCTAATCCAGAGACGATATCAATTTGCACACTTCCCTACTACCAGACCAGTGGCAGATGTCACTGATTAATGACAGTACTGAGATTGTACATGGCCTCAGATTCCTTCTCAACACAATGCTTCAGGCAGCTACTACCAAAACACTAAAACTGACAAAGGACATGAAATGTATTTGTAATCTGTGGCCTAATAATATAAGAAGTCTGGTCTGTGGGGAATAAAGGCTGTTAAGAGCTGATTTTGCCATCCAACATAGAGGCTCATTATGAAGAAGAGTGAAGAGCAAGAAAGGCCCTTTTCTGACTGGCAAATTTTTAGTCTTTCCAGAATCATGCATATCTTAGAGAGGTAAAATGGAGCAGGCTTTGAGGAAGAAGTCTACAACTTCCAAAGCAGCAGGACCTTCTAAATCCACCCAGATAGTCAATAGGTTTAAAAAAAAAAAAACAACAAGAACTAACTTCGTCAACCTGAAAAAGAACACCTAGGAAAACCCCGCAGCTAACATCATACTTAATGGTGAAAGATTGAATACTTTTCCCTTGAGATCAGAAACAAGGCAAGGATGTTTGTTTTAGCCACTTTTATTCAACATTGTACTAGAAGTTTTAGGCAGGGCAATTAGGCAAGACAATGAAAAATAAAAGGCACCCCAATTGGAAAGGAAGAAGTAAAACTCTTTGCAGAATACATGATCTTATATACAGAAAAGGGAAGGGAAGTCTGGGATAATTGAAGGGATAACTGGGTGGGGGACACGGGGCATAATCACAATTTGTGGTAATGGACATGCTGCCAGTATGAATCTGGCCAGTCCATCTTAGGCATGAGTGGTGACAATTTGCTTTGTACCTGATGAATATTCATAACCAATAAAAACAAAACAAATATTAAAAAAATAATTATAATAAAAGAATTATTAGAACTAATAAACAAGTTCAGTAAGACTTCAGGATACAAGATCAATGTATAAAAATTATTTGTTTTTCTACACAGTAGCAATGAGCAAACCAAAAATGAAATTAAGAAAATCATTCTATCACTAAAAGTAAAATACATAGGAATAAATTTAATAAAATAAGTGCAAAATTTGGGCCGATCCCATGGCTCACTCGGGAGAGTGCAGCACTGGGAGCGCAGCGATGCTCCCGCCGCAGGTTCGGATCCTATATAGGAATGGTCAGTGCGCTCATTGGCTGAGCACGGTGCAGGCGACACCACGCCAAGAGTTGCGATCCCCTTACCTGTCACGAAAAAGACAAAAAAAAAAAGTGCAAAATTTATACTCTGGATACTCAGATATATTGTAGAAAGAAATTAAAAAGGACCTAATAAATGGGAAGACATCGCACATTCATGAATCAGAAGACTCAATATTGTTAGAATGAAAATACTCCCCAAACTAATGTACAAATTCAATGCAGTTCCTATTAAAATCTTAACTTTCTTTGCAGAATTTTAGGTGATCCTAAAATTCACATGGAAATATAAGACACCCAGAATATCCAAAACAATCATGAAGAAGAACAAAGTTAGAAGACTCACACTTCCCAATTTTAAAACATTAATCAAAACAATATGGTATTGGCATAAGGATAGACATATAGACCAACAGAAGAGAACTGAAGGGCTGACTGGTTAGCTCAGTTGGTTAGAGTGCAGCCTCGTAACACCAAGGTCAAGGGTATGCCATACATGACGTCAACATAACATAAGGTCAACATAACATAAGGTCAATAGACGATATGTAATGTCAACGGTTCCCCATACAGGCCAGCCCCTTATAGAAAGAGGGTGGAGGGAGGAGATGCAAAACAGGCCAAAAAAGAGAATAGAATTGAGTCCAGGAGTAAACCCTCACATTTACGATTGATTGTTTTCAATAAAGATGCTAAGACAGTGGGGAAAAACTCAGTAGGAAACAATAGTCCTTTTTTTTTTTTTTTTTAACATCATAATATCAACTTGTACTATGTAGGATTTGTGACAATTATTTTGCAGTACCAAAACACGACTTTGAAAACCTGCAATACGTGTTTTCTTAAAAGATGAACACAAAAAAGTATTTTTTTATTACAATTCTGCTACCTGGTGTTTAAAAATTAGTGTATATTTTACATCATAGTAATTGATATGCTCATTCTACAAATCAGTCATAGCACATAATGTTTTCATCCATATGTACAAATTAAAGATTGTATGGGCCGGCCCGGTGGCGCACTGGATAGTGCACCGCTTGGGAAGCGCGGTGGCGCTCCCGCCCGAGGGTTCGGATCCCACATACAGACTGGTTCCCGCTCACTGGCTGAGCGAGGCGCGGGAGCAACACCGAGGGTTGCGATCCCTTTGCCGGTCCCTGGTCTGGTACGGGGGCAACACTGAGGGTTGCGATCCATTGCCGGACATGGAAAAAGACAAAAGACAAAAAAAAAAAAAAAAGATTGTGCAGCAAGTACGCATGTAGCCATGGCCCAAGTGTAGCTACAGGACACTGGTCACTGCCCTTAAGCCTTCAGGTCCCTCCAGTCAGTAACATCCCCTCATTCACTCAGAGGTCTTCATGTCTCGACTGTTGTGATCATTATCTCTGCTTCTTGCTGCAGATTTGCCACCTAATATAGTTTGGTTCCTCCTGTTAATGAACTTTATATAAATGAAGTCATACTTTGTATATTCTTTGTGATTTTCCCTTCTTAGTAAATGTTGTGAGAGTTACCCTCATGTATAGCTGGAGCTTATTCATCCTCACTGTTATTTAGCATTCCCTTGTATATACATATCCATACAAGGGAATACAGCGGTATTCAGTCCTACTGATAAACATTTTTGGTTTTTATTATCACAAACTATAAATATGCTTGTTGTGTGTCTCATGGTGCAATATCTAAGGTCTATAGCTATGAGGATCATTGATGTATCACAGGGGTACACATACCTTCAACTTTATTAGATAATGCCAAACTGTTTTCCAACCTGCTTACACCAACTTACACTCCCACAAAAATGGGTAAGACTCCATTCCCACAGCACCAAGGCTTGGTACATCATTTTTATTTTTGTCAATCTTGTGGTATAATGGTATCTCAGTGTGAATTTAATTTGCATTTTTGATTACTAATGAGGCCGAATACATTTTTGTTTATTGCCCATTTAGATTTCTCCTTTTATACAGTACGTAATGGTTTTCCCTATATTTTTTATTTTTTTTTCCAGCTGCAGTTGTCTGTGTATTCTAGATATTCAATACTGTGCAATGTTTTTGCAAATATCTTCTTCCAATTTGTGGCTTTTCTTGTCATTATCTTTATGATATCTATTGATGGACAAAATTACTTCACGTCAATGAAGTTGAATATTTGAACTTTTCCTTTACAGTTAGTGCTTTTTTATTTTTTTATTTTATTTTCTTTTTATTTATTTATTTTTTCTTTGTCTTTTCGTGACCGGTAAGGGGATCGCAACCCTTGGTGTGGTGTTGCCCGCACCGCGCTCAGCCAGTGAGCACACCGGCCATTCCTATATAGGATCCGAACCCACGGCGGGAGCATCACTGCGCTCCCAGCGCTGCACTCTCCCCAGTGCACCATGGGCTCGGCCCAACAGCTAGTGCTTTTTATGGCTTAAGAAGTACTGTTCTATCCAAGGTCATGAAGACTCTCTCCTATATTTTCTTCAAAGAGCTTTTTAGCTTTGTTTTTCACATCTATGTTTTTAATAAATCCGTAATTTTTGTTTTTCTGTTTATATGGTAAGGTAGTAATCTGGGAAATTTTTCTTCCTGTATGGATATCAAATTGTTCTACCACCTTTACTGAAAAGTCTTTTTTTTTTTACCACTGATCTGCAATTCCTCTTTTTGAGGTATGTCAAGATCCATGTATTCCTGGGTCTGATTTTCAAATTCTGTTCTACTGGTCTAGACAACTACTCCAGTGCTAACACAAAGTCTTATTCATTACAGCTTGACATTTGGAGAGACAAGTCTGCCCATTTTTTTGTTCAAGAATATCTTGTCTCCTTTTGGCTCTTTCCATTACCCCATATTTAAGAATCAACTTAACAAATCCCATAAAAAATCATAGGGTTTTAATTGTGATTACATTGGATCTGTGGATCAATTTGGGGAGAATTACCAGTTTTAAAATACCAAATCCTCTAATCCACAGATGTAGTTTATCTGTCCACTTAGGTAGGTAATCTTTTATATTTCTCAATAAAGTTTTATAAACTTCCAAGAGGTCTTTCACAGCTTTTGTTAGATTTTTCCTAAGCACTTAATGTTTTTTTGATTTCACTGCAAATGGTATCTTTTTATAAATTTTTAGTTTGTATATAGATATGCAATTGATTTTCATACTGAATTTATATTTAAAACTTAACTATTATTTATTCTAAACATTTATTGTAGATGTTAAGGATTTTCTATTTGTACAATCATATCTTTGCAAAATAAAAGTTTTCTTTTTTCTCAATTCTAATTTTTAAAAATTTTTCTCATCTTACTGTGTTGTCTAGGATTTGCAATAAATTATTAAAGAGGAGCTGACTGTAGACATCCTAATCTTGTCATTTTCTGAAATCTCCTCTAGTAACTCCATAAGTTTAGCAGCCAAACCAAGACCTAAAAATTCTGGGCATCAGACAGAGCTGTGACATAACTGTACCAGTCTTCCTTAGCTACTGAGTCTTCTACTTTACCCATAATATAATACATTAACTCTACACTAGGTAATTCTGAAATGATGAAATACTCTGGCCAGTGCGTAAGGTAGTGTAACTAAAAAGGAATTCCATAAGTTTCTGTAAATGGATCCAAGTTAATGTTGTTGAAACTTAACAGGTCATCACAGATGAAGGCCTAGAGAGTGGTCACTGTGCCACCATCACTGAAGCCAACTCACCACAATCTTGCACCCGCCCCAGTGGAAGTTGCCCCATGCATGGCTGCTGTGGGGCAGGGAGGGAACTGTCAACAAGTCTTTTCAGCAAATGGTTCTGGGTCAAGTGTATATCCACATGCAAAATGACAACGTTGGACCTTTACTACACACTGTACACAAAAACTAACTCAAAATGGGTTAAAGACAAAAATGTGAGAGCTGAAACTATAAAATTCTTAGAAAAAAAATATAGCTATAAATCTTCATGACTGTGGATGGGCAATGGCTTTTCAGCAATGACACCAAACAACAAAATAAAAAATGCATAAACTGGACATCGTCAAAATTTAAAACTTTTGTGCTTCAAAGAAGACCATCAAAAAAGTGAAAAGAAAACTCACAGAACTGGAGGAGAATTTTGCAAATCATATAACTGATATGAGACTTGTATCTAGAATATATAAAGAACGATTACAATTCAATAACTAAAAAGACAAGTAATCCAATTTAAAAATAGGCAAAGAAACTGAATAGATAGTCTCCAAAGAAAACATACGAATGGTCAAAAAGCAGATGAAAAGATGATCAATATAAATAGTCATTAGGAAAATGCAAATCAAAACCTCAATGTGTTACCACTTCACACCCACTAAGATGACTACAATGAAAAAGACCAATAGTAACAAATGTTGGAAAAGATGTGAAGAAATTGGAACCCTCATACATTGCTGGTGGAAATGTAAAATGTTGCATCCACTTTGGAAAATAGTCTCTAAGTTCTTCAAAGGGTTAAACATGGAGATACCATTTGACCCAGCAATTCCACTCCAAGAGAAATGAAAACATACTATGCCTGCGCAGAATTGTACACAAATGTTCATAACAGCATTATTCACAATAGTCAAAACTGAAAATAACCCAAATGTCCACAACCAATGATTGGATAAATAAATTGTGATATATCTGCACAATGGAATATTATTCCACAATAAAATGAAATGAAATGCTGATTGATGCTACTACACAGATAAGCCAAGAAGCCAGTCACAAAGAGCTATACACTGTATTATTCCATTTATGTTAAATGTCCAGAATACACAAATCTATAGATACATAAAAGTAGATCAGTAATTGCCTAGGACTGTGAGAAATGAGGAGACTGGGATAAAGGCTAAAGAGTGTGGAGTTTCTTTTTGGGTAATGAAATATTCTAAAATTGATTGTGGTTTTGAATGCACAACTTTGTGAATATAATAAAAACCACTGAATTTTACCCTTTAAATGGGTGAATTGTGTGGTATGTGAATTAAAGGTCAAAAAAGTTGTTTTCTTTTTTCAAAAAGGGGGAACTAGGAGAGACTTGAGATTCATATCAAAGTAACTGAGTTGTACATGGGCTGCTTGTGCCATTGCTTTCCTAAATTAGAAAGAGTAGAAGTGTTTCAAAGCTAAACCCATAGAAGAATCTCAATGGAATCCCAGGTTTGTGATTAGGCACTTCCAAGGCCTGCAGTTTGCTGGATGTCACCCAGCATGGAGGCAGCCATCAGGCTGACTTTTCTGATTAGAGACAATAGGTAGCTATGAGGTATTACAGCCTGGCTAATGTATAAATGTGATTTTCTGCATGAGCAAATTCTGCTCTAATTAAGTAAAATACTTTTAAATGATTATCAAAACAGGGCCACTACACAGTTACCTCAAAACATGAAAATGCTGGGATTCTAATGCCTGAGAGTTTCCCAAAGTGAGTCGAACAGGCTCTTGTTTCCTGAATCCAGGCAGAGAGATGTTTTTAATTGCCTACTCTGCATTGATTCAATTTATCTCATAGCCCAGAGGCTACATACTGGTGTATTTGCCACAGCTAAAGTGGAATTCGCAATGCAAGACTATATAAGCAGGGATAAATGCAAAATAAGCAAACATGGTGCCCTTAGTAAGAACTATTGATTTGAATTTTTAAAATAAACAACTGAAGTTAAGGGGTTTTTTGGTTTTGGGTTTGTTTTTTTGCTAACTACATTTCTGAAAGTATAATGCTTTCCTGGGACTGAGGAAGGTAAGGGGAAAGGGCACATGTTGTAAAATCATTCCTCAAATCTCAACAAATTGAAAACTGTGGTTTAATATATAACCCAGATGGTCAGTTTTGTAATAATTTTAGATTTACAGTATCTTCTTTTTTTCCTGGGGCATTTTATTTTATTTGGCAATAGTTCCTATCCTGGTTTCCCTCCAGCTGCTTTTCAAAGGCAAAAATGTACATTACTTCATCTTGTGGCTTAATCTTGGTATACAGGAATTACAGCAGCCGCTATGATTTTGTGTAATCACCTCTGCCCTGTAGCAAGATCCTTACAGAGGTAGTATTTCATGCATCATAATTTCACCACCACCAAAAATGGCCATCACTTAAACAGCTACAGAGGTGGCAGTAAATGAGGACATCAGACACCCCCACCCATCGTGCCCAAACTCCATTTCTAATATATTCACATGAATTCCACCTTTTGTCATCCTGGGATCCTGAAAGCCTTCAAATTTGTTCCTTACCATAAAATAATCCTATTCTTTTCTTTCTAATTCTTGCGAAAACTGTTTGCTATCAATCTAGACAGTCACCGACAGTTCTTGGAATTTCAGTTAGGAATAAACTACAGATCCAGACAAATCTAAGGATCCTATTTTAATAAAATGCTTTCTACTTTGTAGGTGGAACAACTAATCTCAGAACCAATTCTTGTTCACCAGTTTTGTATGGCCAATATTGAATATCAAAGAATGTAACCTTGAAAAGCATGATCACCATAGAGGAAAAAAAAAAGGAGGGGGGAATAAGGAAACTGGATTGGGCTCCATTATCTTTCCTCAGTAGGCAGTGTGCAAGGCAACTTATATACACTCTTTCAAAGAACATGTTTTTCTTTAAGTCACCACCAAAGAACATCCTGGTGATCAATACTATGGAGAATTTGGATTTTGCTAAATGCCTTCACAAATACCCTTGATGGAATTACAATCACAAAGGAGAGGGACAGGCATTTATGCATATCACACATAAAGCAGGAAAGTAAAATTTGCAGAGTCAAAGGCAGTCAGTTCCAGAGCAGGAAGTGAAGTCCTGGCCTTGTATTCCTTTGTTCCAGGGCCTAGCCCACACAGGGATGGTTTCATGTTTCCAGCAGCCAGTGCTTCCTTCCCTTTGATCCACTTGCCTCTGTAAATACAATCCTCTGATGAACACAGGAAAATACTTCTAGGAATCCTGCAGCATGACGCATATTAAAAGTCTTAGAGGGGAAATATTTGTCAGTATTTTAGCAGTAACCTTGTCTTAAAGGCATATAAAAGGCCATTCCTAACTCATTTCCTTCCCACTGCTCATGGCCCCCTATCCATCCCGAACCCTGATCCACCCTGCTCCTACCAATAACTCAGTAGACAGACAAGCTTTAAGGAAAGTTTAATGTCAGGAGCCTCTTGTACAAAGTTTTAGTTAGATACACCAACAAAATAACACTTTCCCATTCAAAGTTCCAAACTGCAATTGGGTCTGTCAAAGAATTACTTCTGAAAAAAGGCTTAAGCAAAGATGTTATCAACAGTTTGTAGGGTGAATCAACCTCAGGGTCTTTGCAACTCTGATTCCCTCAGCCTGCACTTCAGCATTTTCATAGCTAGTTTCTTCCCATAGTCCCTCAGATTTCAGTTTAAATGTAACCTCCTTAGGGCCCTTTTCCTGAGCACTGCTTCTTAAGGAATTCTCTCATTTTCCCACTACAAAACATTCTATCACATACTCCTGTAGTTGTGCCCACAGATTTTAGAATCAGACATACCCTGGATCCTGCCACTCACTAGTGGTAAGACATTTAGTTCTCTGAGTCTCCTGACACTCATCTGGTTAATCTCCATTGCAAAGTCACGATAAAGCATAAAGGGGAACAAACACTAGATTGAGAATTAAGTAACTGCTATGGGTCAAATATGTCCCCCCAAAGTGTAGCAGAGAATCCTGAACAATACCTATGCCATCTTAGGTAGGCACTACTCCATTCTCATTGTCAAACTACCCGCCTCTGTGTGAGAAACCGTTGACCATCTCATAGAAACAAAAACTGTTGCACAGAAACAGGAACCATACACAGTGAACTGTTACATAGGAACAAGAACCATACACAATGAAAATTTTTATGCTTGATTGCTTTAACTGCTCACTTTTGGCTTCTGTGACCTAGCTACTTAGCTTGCTGTGTGCACCTGGACAAACCCGTGTGCCAACGGGATGTGGTTTTTGCCTTTATAAACTCCACCAGACCAAGGCTAGCTGTTGCTCTCCCAAAATACCTAGGAGAGGCAGTCACCGGCCAGCTAACAAAGACTGTTAAAATTCTTAATTAAATGTTTGGTTCCTTTCCTGGGCGACAACCTCACAACAAAAGTTCATGTATTGGAATCTTGATCTCCATTGTAAAAGTGCTTAAAAAGGCAGGAAATCCCACCTTCTTAATTTGAAAGGTGAAGCCTTTGAGAGGTGATTGGATCGTGAGGACTGTGCCCTTGTGAATAGATTAATCCACTCATGGAGTAAGGGGTTGATGGCTTAATGAGCTGTCATGGGCGTTGACTGGTGGCTTTATAAGGAGAGCACATCAAAGATCTCTACCTCATGCTATTCTTGCCAGGTTCCACTCAATTCAATGGAATATAATGCATAATTTAATAAATGCAGGCTCTGGTGTCCCACTGTATATGGGGCTGGAAAGGTATTTATTTTACAACTAACAAAGGGGTCATGGTCATCTGTGGTTTGTGGCCCAGAATTTAATCCTCTATGATTGTGCTTAGACTCTTCTTGACAAATCAAAATGTTCATGTTTGTGCTCTTCCATTTGATAAATTTTATCCCTTCTATTGACCCATCCTGGAAACGCCCCACTTCTGTCTTCAGACGGGGCTCTATTCTGCTTTTTCTCTGTCCTCTGTCTTCTGGCTTTCCTGGTGAACTGTTAATCCCCACTACCCTTAGGTGGCACCCTCCAAAACTCAGTCATCCCCACTCAGTCAAGCAGCGCTTATGAGCTCCAATCCTATGATCCTGTATGAGGATCTGAGGTTATAGCAATTAAAACAATTTAGTAGTCCCTGATTTGGGATTAGGAAATATTTCACCCATAAAAGCCTTTTCCACCAAATCAAATATGATTATACACTGTCCTGGCAAATGGTGACTGATTGACCATCCTCTCTCTCTGTCTCTCCCCCTCCCTTAGGCTTTACATTGTCTGCTCTGAAATGCTGTCCTTTTACCCACGCTTTTAAATGTTGGCTTACTACATTACCATGGAATTATTTCAATTAAATTAAATAAGATTTACTGACTAAACATCTTAACTTAGACAAAACATATACATTTGTTGCTACAATAATAAAAGCAAACCTTTATGTTTACCCCATTCTGCTCTTCCAAAGGGAGAAAAACATTCAGGTGTCATCATGTTGCTAACGTTTACTTCCTTGACTATTTGTATGATATCACTTTAACAATACACACATAAATGCTGAAAGTGGCAGGGAGTTATAGAATCCACTGGCAATTACAACCCTCATGATCTACCCATGAGCAAGGTGAATAGGGCCATCATCTGACAAGTACCAAATCATGCAACTTTTGGCTCTGAAGCCTATGTGCAGAACTGAGGGAAATCACAGCCTGTAAAATTTCAGCTTAACCACAAAATCTTATTTAGAATCCTAAACTTGTTTACAAGGTGGTTTTCTTGTAATTGTGTATTTGGCTTTTTTTCCCCCTTATGCTAAGTGAAATTAGCATCGTAGAGCTTGCCAGCTCTGTAGATAGAAACTTACTTTCACCCACAAAAGGGAAACTCAGAGGAGCGACAGGATGATTTTCCAGGCAACAAACTCACCAACACTGCGGCACTGACCTGAAGGGCACAGGGCCAGCACCGAGAAAGTTCAGTGTCTTGATGTGACCAAATTGTTGCCTCTTGAACCTCAGTGGACATCCACAAGGCCTGCTGAGCTGGATTTGCACTCTCAAACACAGAGCTGCCACCAACTCTACTCACAAAAGGGACCAAACAAATGGGCAAGGTTTTTGTTCTTTCTCATTACATTATTTTAGGTATTAACATTTATAAACATTTCTGTGCCAACTTAAAAATGATCAACCATTTCAATGTTTAGAAAAGTGACACTGTCTCATTAAATTTTTAAAGGAAAGATGTTATTTTAAAAGGGAAACTGCAGCAGACTGAGAAGCAGCCAAGTGAAAAGAGTCCTTGAGGCTCTCCTGTAACCAGACTGAACTGGAGACAGATTACTCAAATCAACAGCTAATCCCCACATCAGCCACTGGACCGTTGTCAGACTTGCCCTATGGGGCCAACCTCAGCTCCTCCTTGGTTTGGCACTCTCACTAGTAGTACAGGAAGCACTGCCATTGGCCATTAGCCCATTGTTGAACCTTAGCTGTCTGTTACTATAAACACCCAAGGCTCAGAATAAGGCCATCTCAGGGCTGAGACTACAGCAACAACTTGTAGTTGAAATCAATCAACAACTTGAGGTTTCTGGGATATCAGTAACTCAACTTCCCTGGTATAGATAAGCTGCATGCAACAGTGAAATGATATTCTTGCAAGCTTCTAGTGAATATCTCTTTCTCAAGACTTATCTTAAAGATTTACATTTCGCTTTGATGTATAACACTAAATGAGTAAGTCAGGACCCACAAGTGGTCATCTTAGTTCTGCCACTGTCTACGATCTTGAGCCAATCACTTATCCTCCATGAATATCAGTTTTCTTATCTATAGAATGGGGATGATAGCATTAATAATAACAATGATGATGATGATGATATTCTCATTGCCCCACCTCAGAAACTATGGTAAATAAAGATGTAAGGAAAGGGTTGACGTAAAACTGCTCTGTAAAATGCAAAGAGCTGTAGTAACATAAAATGTCCTTATTGTTGGTAACTTTTAATAAGATGGGTTTACAATTCCTGCATGCAAATCAAATACTGGCAAAGAAAAGTTGTGCTGGACATGCAATATAACTGTGGACAAGAGGCACTATGACATTGTGACGAGAACTGGAGCTGTATCCAAGAGGCTCGAGTTCTAGTTCCAGACCTCCTACTAAGTAACTGTATGAGCTTCTCCTCTCTGGACATCTGTAGAAGAAACAGACTAGATTAAGTCAATTTTCCAACTCTGTAGGAGCATAAATCTTCTGTCACATAAAACCGTAGGCATGAACCCCATATATGAAACAGAACAGAGAAACAATGTCCTAGTTGCATAAAATTTCATTGTTTAATAGAAAACATTATATCTTCTCTTTTTGATGATGGACTACATTTGTCCACAGTTCACATATCTAAAATAGGAATGGGTCTTAGAATGATTGTGTACATTCTTTTCATATTCCTGAAGTGCTCATACTAAATTGATGTTGCATACTACAACGAATGGCATCTTAGCATCAAGAACATATAGTGCGGACTTCTGGGAACATGGTGGCCTAGAGATGCCCAAAGTGCATTCATCACACAGAAGAAGATTGAAACGGGCCCACTGCCACCACCACCACCACAACTGCCAGAGCCATTGTCCAGTCCCAGAACCATCACTTATCGCAGAGCAGCTCCCCACAGAGCAGCAGTCCTATGGGTTGCCCATCACTGCAACAGCAGGCTCCACAGATGTGAGAGAGGCAACTGTAACCACCACTGCCATTGTAACTGCCACAAGTTAACCCCACTGCTGCCAAGGACACTGCAGATGCAAGTGAGGCGATTGCACCCTCTAGTGCCACTGCCACTACTACAAGTGAACTCTGCTGCAGCCAAGGACACTGCAGACGTAATGGAGGCAGTTGCAGCCACTGCTGCTGCTGTCACTACAGGTTAACTATGCTGCAACCAAGGACATTGCAGACATGAGGGAGGCACTTGCAGCCACTGCTGACAATGCCACCACTCCCCTGTAAGGTAACCCCAATGCCACCAAGGACACTACAGATGCCACAGTAGCAGTTGCAGCCTCCAGCACTGCTGTTGCTACTACAAGTTAACCCCACTGCTGCTGCAGACACCATAGCTGTGCAGGTCACCACTGTGGACACCACAGCCTAGCAGGCAGTTGCTGCAACCACCACTGCCGAAAGTCACTGCCACCACCAGCACCACCAGGCAGCCACCATCATCGTGTGAGCAGCCCACTGCCAATGCAGCCACCACTGCCATGCAGGCAGCCCAACAAAGCCATTTCCACAACCACCACCACCACAGGAATGGCTGCAACCACAGCAGCAGCCACAGCAGCCACTGCCATTGTGTAGGCAGACCACTGACCACTCGACTGAATTGACACAAGGAGGGTCACTAGTGGAATCCAGGGAAGGAGAGTAATAGAAGAAGTAACTGCTCTACCGGATGACTAGACACCAATGTAGAGATACTAAAAGTATGAAAAAATAAGAAAATATGAGTCGACCAAAGGAATACAATAATTCTCAAGAACTAGACCCCATAGAGCAGGAAATATCTGAAATGGCTGAAAAGGAATTGCGAGTAAAAATCTTAAGGAAATTCAATGAGATACAAGAAGATGCAGATAGACGACATAATGAACTGAGCAAAACTATCCAGTATATGAAGGAGGAAATCTACAAAGAGAATAATACTTTTAAAAAAGATGTAGCAGAACTCATGGAACTGAAGGAATAATTCAACGAAATTAAAAAAAAAAAAAAAACCTGAGAACTTAAGCAGCAGGATAGAGCAAGCAGAATAAATAATTTCTGATCTTGAAGATAGTATCTTCAAAATAACTCAGACAGAAAAAAAGAAAAAAGAATTTTAAAAAGTGAATGAAATCTAAGAGAGATAGCAGATGACCTTAAGCACACAAATATCCAAATTATAGGTATTCCTGAAGGGGAGGAGAAAGGAAAAGGCATTGAGAACATATTCAATGAAATAATAGTGGAAAACTTTTCAGGTACAGGAAGAAACCTTCAGATTCAGGAGACTCAAAGATCCCCAAATAGATTCAATCCAAAAAGGTCCACTCCAAGGCACATTATAGTCAAACTGGCAAAACTCAAAGACAAAGAGAAAACCCTAAAAACAGCAAGAGAAAAGCATCAAGTTACCTGTAAGGGAGTCCCCATCAGACTAACAGCAGACTTCTCAACAGAAACTCTAGTGGCCAGAAGAGAACGGGATGATAGACACAAAATACTAAAAGTAAAAACTGCCAGCCAAGAGTACTATACCCAGCAAGGCTATCCTTCAGAAATGAAGGAAAAATAGTGTATTTCCCAGACAGACAAAAACTACAAGAGTTCACCACCACACAACCAGCCCTACAAGAAATCCTCAAGGGAATCCTGCATCTGGTATCCAAAAAGGAATAATCATTTCTGTGAATATACAAGAAAGAACAAAACCCACTGGTAGAACAAAAATGCAAATGAGAAAGAGATAGAAACTGTATCTAACTACCTCAAAAAACCAACAAATATGGAGGATACACAATCAAAGGGAAAAAAGTAACAAAAGATACTTAAAACATCCAAATAAATATCAATAAAATGTCAGAAGATAATACCTTTCAGTAATCCCAAAGAATAAATTGATTAAACTCCCCACTCAAAAGACACAGACTGGCTGACTGGATAAAAAAGCTAGACCCAACTATATGCTGCCTACAGGAGACTAACCTCACCTGTAAAGACACACATAGACTAAGAATGAAGGGATGAAAAATATATACCACTCAAACTGAAAGCAAAAACTAATAGAAGTAGCTATCCTTATACTGGATAAAATAGACTTTAAACCAAAAACCAATGAAAGAGGACAAAGAAGGCCACTATATAATGGTAAAAGGATTTATGAAATAAGAAGACATAACAATCATAAATATATATACACCCAACATGAGAGCACTCAGATATATAAAGCAAACGCTATTAGACCTAAGGAAAGAGATAGACCCAAATACGTTAATAGTTGAGGACCTGAACACCCCTCTGTCAACATGGGACAGATCATCTAGGCAATAAATCAACAGAGAAATGCAGGTTTTAAACCATACTTTAGACCAATTGGATTTGGCAGAAATCTACAGAACATTTTATCCAAAAACCACAGAATACACTTTCTTCTCACCGGCATATGGAACATTCTCCAGGACAGAATACAGGTTAGGTCACAAATCAAGCTTTGACAAATTTTTAAAAATTGAAATCACTTGCATTATCGTCTCAGTCCACAATGGATTAAAACTAGAAACCAATAACAGGCAAAACTCTGGAAACTATACAAACACATGGAAATTTAACAACAAGTTCCTGAACAACCAGTGGGTTAGAGAAGAAATAAAGCAGGACATCAAAAAATTCCTTGGAACAATTGAAAATACAAGTACAAATTACCAAAACCTGTAGAATACTGCAAAAGAAGTACCAAAAGATAAGTTTATTGCAATAAACAATATAAAGGTTATTATATCAAACAATAGAAAGACTTCATTATTTCTTTCTGTCTATTAACTTTGGTTTTCAATTGTTCCTGTTTTTCTAATTCTTTAAGGTGAAGTGTTAGGTTGTTTATTTGCCATTTTCCATTCTTCTAAAGTAAGCATTTAATGCAATAAATTTCCACCTTAGTACTGCTTTTGCAGTATCCCACAGGTTTTGGTATGATGTGTCACTATTTTCATTAGTTTCAATAATTTTTTTGATTTTATCTTTCTCAAAATGGATTAAAAAATTGAAATATATGTCCTGAAATCATAAAAATCCTTAAAGAAAACATAGGGGAAACACTCCAGGAAGTAGGATTGGGTACAGACTTTATGAATATGACCCCACAAGCACAGGCAACCAAAAGAAAAATAAACAAATGGGATGATATCAAACTAAAAAGCTTCTGCACAGCAAAAGAAACAATTAACAGAGCAAAAAGACAAACAACAGAGTGGAAGAAAATATTTGCAATATATACATCTGACAAAGGATTAATATCCAGGATATACAAGGAACTCAAACAACTTTACAAGAAAAAAACAAGCAACCCAATTAAAAACTGGGCAAAAGAGCTAAACAGGCAATTCTCTAAGGAAGATATATGAGTAGCCAACAGACACATGAAAAAATTATCAACGTCACTCAGCCTTCAAGAAATGCAAATCAAAACCACTTTGAGATACCATCTCACTCCAATTAGGATGGCTAATATCCAAAAGACTGAGAATGATAAATGCTGGCAAAAATGCAGAGAAAAAGAAATCCTCCTACACTGTTGGTGGGACTGAAAAATGGTGCAGCTTTTATGGAAAGTGGTATGGAGGTTCCTCAAACAATTACAGAGAAATCTACCTTATAATCCAGCTATACCACTGCTTGGTATATACCGAGAGGAATGGAAGTCATCATGTCGAAGGGATGCCTATACTCCCATGTTTACTGCAGTGCTATTTACAATAGCCAAGAGATGGAACCAGACTAAATGACCATCACCAGATGAGTGGATAAGGAAAATGTGGCATACCTACAGAATGGAATACTACTCTGCTATAAAAAAAAAAAAATACTACCATTCGCAGCAACGTTGATGGACTTAGAGAAAATTATATTAAGTGAAATAAGCCAGGCACATAAAGGGAAATATTGCATGTTCTCACTTATTTCTGGGAGCTAAGAAAAATAAATAAATATACAAACAAATAAACAAGGGTGGAATACAGAGGAAAAAAATGTTGGGAAATATGTGGAGAAACTGGAACTCTTGTGCACTGCTGGTGGGAATGTAAAATGGTGCAGTCATAGTGGAAAATGGTATGGCAGTTCCTCAAAAAATTAAAAATAAAATTACCTTATGAGCCAGCAATTCCAGGTATAAATCCAAGAGCATTGAATGCAGGGTCTCAAAGACATATTTGTATATCCATGTTCATAGCAACATTATCCACAATAGCCAAAAGGTGGAGGCAACCCAAATGGTCATCAGCAGATGAATGGACAAATGAAATGTGGTGTATACATACAATAGAATATTATTCAGCCTTCAAAAGGAAGGAAATTCAGAAACATACTACAACATAGATAAAATTGAGGACATTTGCTAAGAGAAATAAGCCAGACACAAAAGACCAAATAGTGCATAATTCCACTTAGATGAGGTACTTAGAGTAGTCAAATTCATGGAGACAGAAAGTAGAATGGTGGATGCCAGGGGTTGGGAGAGGGGAAATGGTGAGTAGTGTTTAATGAGCATGGAGTTTCAGTTTAGGAAGATGAAAACATTCTGAAGATAAATGGTGGTGATGGCTGTACAATTTAAATATACTCGATGCCACCAAACTGTACAGTTAAAATGGTTAAAATGGTAAGTTTTATATTATGTATATTTTACCACAATTCTAAAAACTGAAAAAGGGTGCTTCTTTGTATTTAATAAAATCACCAACATTCTTGAGTTTACTTAAAAAAAAAAAGAATAGAAAGACTTCAAATAAACAACCTGATATTACATCTAAAAGAATTAGAAAAACAAGAACAATCCAATCCCAAAATTAGTAGATGGAAAGAAAGAACTAAGATCAGAGTAAAACTAAATGAAATAGAGACCAAAAAAATGATACAAAAGATCAATGAAACAAAAAGTTGGTTTTCTGAGAAGATAAACAAAATCGAAATATCATTAGCTAGACTAAAAAAAAAAAAAAGAGAAGACCCAAATAACATAATCAGAAAAGAAAAAGGAGACAGCACAACTAACAACACAGAAATACAAAGAATCATCAGAGACAGTTACACATAAGTATATGCCAACAAATTTGAAAACCTGAAGGAAATGAACAAATTTCTGGACACATCCAAACTACCAAGACTAAAACAAGAAAAAATAGAAAACCTGAATAGACCAATAATAAGCAATGAGATAGAAGCAGTAATCAGCAGCCTCCCAACAAAGAAAAGTCCAGGACCAGAAGGCTTTACTGCTGAATTCCACCAAACCTTTAAAGAGGAATTAATACCAATTCTCTTCAAACTATTCCAAAAAACTGAGAAAGAGGCCATTCTCCCAAACTCATTCAATAAGGCCAGCATCACCCCGATACCAAAATCAGACAATGATACAACAGCAACAAAAAAAACTACAGACCAATATCTTCGATGAACATAGATGCAAAAAATCTTTAATAAAATATTAGCAAATGGAATACAGCAACACATCAAAAAAATTATATACCACAATCAAGCAGGATTCATCACAGGGATGCAAGGATGATTCAACTTATGCAAATCAATAAATGTGATACATAACATCAACAAAATCAAAGACAAAAACCATATGATTATTTCAATACATGTGGAAAAAGCATTTGACAAAATTCAACATCCCTTCATGATAAAGACTCAGCAAATTAGGTAGAGAAGGAAAGATTCTCAACACAATAAAAGTCATATTTGACAAATCCATCACCAATATCATAATGAATAGGGAAAAGCTCAAAGCTTTTCCCTTAAAAAAAGGAGCAAGATAAGGATGCCCACTCTCACCACTCCTATTTAACATAGTATTGGAAGTACTAGCAAGAGCAATCAGGCAAGAGAAAGAAATAAAGGGCAACCAGAATAGAAAAGGAGTCAAATTGTCCCTGTTTGCAGATGACATGATCCTATATACATGAAAGCCTAAAGACTCTAGAAAAAATTCTGTGTTGATAAATGATTTCATTAAAGTTACAAGATACAAAATCACACAAAATTCAGTAGCATTTTTATACTGCAACAATGAACTAGCAGAAAAAGTAATCAAGAAAGCAAGCTTATTTACAATTGTTACCAAAACAAACAGAAACCTAGGAAACAATTCAAACAAGGAGATGGAAGATTTCTACAGCAAGAACTACAAATCACTGTTGTAAGAAATTAAAGAGGACTCAAAATGATGGAAAGACATTCCATGCTCTTGGACTGGAAGAATTAACATTGTGAAAATGTCTACTACCCAAAGCAATCTAGGGATTCAGTGCAATCCCCATCAAAATAACAATGACATTCTTCACAAAAATTAAAAAAAAAAAAAATCCTAACATTCATAGGGAACAACAAAAGACCCTGAATAGCCAAAGCAATCTTGAGGGAAAAAAAAATTAAGCTGGAGGTATAACACTACCTGGCTTCAAATTGTACTACAAAGCTATAGTAACCAAAATGGCATGGTACTGGCATAAAAACAGACACTCAGACCAATGAACAGAATAGAGGATCCAGAAATCAACCCACAAATTTATAGCCAACTGATCTCTGACATAAGCACCAAGAACATACATTGGGTAAAAGACTGCCTCTTCAATAAATGGTGCTGTTAAAAATTGAACATCCATATGTAGAAGAATGAAACTAGACCCACACCATATACCAAAGTCAACTCAACATGAATTAAATACTTAAATGTAAGACCTAAACTATAAAACTACTATAAGAAAATATATGAGGGCCGGCCTGGTGGCGCACTGCTACAGTGCGCTGCTTGGGAGCGCGGCAGCGCTCCCGCTGAGGGTTCGGATCCCACACACAGACCGGTTCCCACTCACTGGCTGAGCGAGGTGCGGGCGTGACACCGAGGGTTGCGATCCCATTGCCGGACACGAAAAAAGACAAAAAGGAAAAAAAAAAAAAAAAAGAAAATATACGAGAAACACTTCAGGAAGTAGGACTGGGCAAAGACTTTATGACTTTATGAATATGACCCCCAAAGCACAGGCAACAAAAGGAAAAATTTTTAAGGTGGGATTATATCAAACTAAAAAGCTTCTGCACAGCAAAATAAATAATTTACAGAGCGAAAAGACAACCCTCAGAGTGGGAGAAAATATTTGCAAATTATGAATCTGACAAAGGATTAATTATTCAGAATATACAAAGAACCCAAACAACTTAGAAAAAAAAACAAATAAGTCAATTAAGAAATGGGCAAAGGAGCTGAATAGGCATTTCTCAAAGGAAGATGTACAGAAGGTCAACAGACACATGAAAAAATGCTCAGCATCACTCAGCATCGGGGAAATGCAAATCAAAACCACATTAAGATATCATCTCACCTCAGTTAGACTGGCTATTATCAAAAAGAAAGAGAATAACAAATGCTGGTGAGGATGCAGAGAAATGGGAACCCTCCTACACTTTTGGTGGGACCATAAATTGGTGCAGCCACTATGGAAAATGGTATAGAGTTTTCTTAAACAATTACAGATAGTGCCATATGATTCAGCAATTCCACTGCTGGGCATATACCCAAAGGAATGGAAATCATCATGTCAAAGGGATACCTACACTCCCATGTTTATCTCAGCCCTATTTACAATAGCCAAGAGTTGGAACCAATCTAAATGTCCATCAGTGAAAGACTGGATAAGGAAATGTGGTATATTTACACAACGGAATACTACTCTGCCATAGAAAAGAATGAAATTCTGCCATTTGCAGCAACATGGATGAACTTAGAGAAAATCATGCTAAGTAAAATGAGACAGGCACAAATGAAGAAATACCACATGTCCCCACTCATAAAAATAAACAAATAAATTTTTTAAAAGATACAACAATCACAATAATACATTCAACTTTCAAAAGGAGAGGACAGAACTGAGGTTACCAGATGTAGAAAAGGGGGAGGGGGCAGGGGGTAAAAGGACGAATTGGTAAAGGGCCTCAAAAAATCATTATACATTGAATAATGTTGAATATACTAATTATCCTGATTTGAGCATCTCATATTGCACGCAGGTATTGATATTCAATTTTGTACCCCACAGATATGTACAATCAACTATGTTACAATAAAATAATATTTAAATAAAATAAAGTAAAATAAAGGTTCATACCACTGAAAAAAAATTTTAAAAGACATGGTGCTTTGGAGTTTCCCTGACCTTGATATCCCTTTTCCAAATAGTTGCAATCTGGGGAACACAGTTTGCAAACTACTGGACTAGAAGTTTTCTAAGGGGCATTGTAAATCTGACATTCTATGGTTTAAACACCATAACTGACTATTAGAAATGGTGCCAAGGTTCTGCCCAACCATATTCAACGAGTTGCCATGCTGGAAGATGTTTCTTTTGTGACTAAAAAGACCAGTTCTGAAGGCAATTCTCAAGTAAGGGTTTCCAAGGGGTTATAGCCACCTACATATGGTTGCAAATGCTGTGTATCCTTCCAGCATGACTTGTGCAAAGGCACATCTCTCATTTTGAGCCCTCATCAATTAAATGGAACCACATTTAAAAAGGAACCACATAAACCTTACAGGAGAGGGAATTTGCTTCAGCATTAAGGTAAGAATAGCTTACAGAATTCCTGGGCCCACCTGGCCATGGGAAAATAGTGAAGCTAGAGCCCAGTCAGCTGCAGTGTGACTGGTGACCAAGATAACTACCCTTACTGTATGCAAAGTACTTTTATGTACATGATCTCCTCTGATGTCTCAACACAAATCCGGGAGGGTAGAGAAGACAGGCATTGTCCTTCTCCCTATCTCAGAGATGAGGAAACCGAACACCTGACAAATGAAATAAATTGTCCAAAGCTGCCCAGCTAATAAATGGCAGAGCTATTATTTAAACTGCTTCACTATAGGGCTCAGAGTCCATATCATTTCCTATTGCACATGCCTGCCCACAGACCTTACAGCATGGAGCCCCAAAGCAACCTTAGCTCTTCTTGGGATAATCAGGTTCATTTTAACAGAGGAGCTTCTGTCGGTGGCAATTTACATGTCACTCTCCCTGCTGGGTGTGGAGGGCTTAATTCCTTAGGCCTACTCTCCACTTTGAAATCATCAGGAGCTCTGAAGAATGTCCAGTCTGTCCATTCTGGAAGAGCCAGATGACAGAGACAGCCTTGGCAGCTCAATTTGGCCAAGGCATGATGATGGCATAAACCCTGAAAGGCAAACTTGCCAGGAGAGCCCACCTTGTTTTTCTGACAGCTACAGGTTGATGAAAGACTAGGACACTTAGTGCTGAGAGCTAGGAAATTTTTAAACAGGTAATGAGCAGCCATAATTTCCAAGATGGGAGGCATTTTCCTCCACCACTTTAGAAAGCCTTCAGAAATGCAGTTCAATTGGAGTCCATTTGCTACCTGCTTGAAATGTGGTCAGGTAAGACATGATCTTTCTTACTGTGTAGTCCTCAGTGAAGCCCTGCGGGCTGCTCTGTTTGCTCTGATAAAAGACCCACAGCCTGCCGACAGACAGCCAAACAGCCACCCTAGGCTTAATGGTAACTGGACTGGATGCAAATGGCAGGGTAGCCCGGAATAAATGACCTGCTGAAGGCAAGAAAGCCCTGCTAACTCTTCTGATCACACCTTCAGATTGACCCTAAGCCCAGCCTTCTTCTTCCTACGGTCAGTCCTTAATTATTCACGCTGACAGAGAGAAACACTGTTAAGGATTGTCTGGAAAAAGAGGTAATAAAAGGATAATTCATACTGGATGGTGGACTGTATTCCATGATTTTTTTTTTTTTTTTCCTTTTTTTGTCTTTTTTCGTGACCGGCAACAGATCGCAACCCTCAGTGTCGTGCCCGTACCGGACCGGGACCGGCAACGGGATCGCAACCCTCAGTGTTGCGCCCGCACCTCGCTCAGCCAGTGAGCGGCTGGTCTGTATGTGGGATCCGAACCCTTGGCGGGAGCGCCGCCGCACTCACAAGCGGCGCACTGTAGCAGTGCGCCACCGGGCCGGCCCCCATGATATTTTTTAAAATTACCTTTTCAATTGTTTCTTTAACAGATCATGGAATAAGTTGCTTTTTCTGGTTTGACGATGGCAGGGAGTCTTTAATGAGATTTGTGTAATAGGGGGAGGTAGCCTATTCTCCACAGTTAATTGCTAGCAAACTAGACCTCTGCAGGTCTAGTAGCACATACAGCCAAATGTCACTAATGTGGCTAATCTCTTAATGCAAGTGGCTAGAATATTCACTTCATCCCATAGATGCAAGTACTGTTTAATTTCATAATGGAAGATAAAAGATGAGATATGATTTTCAAATTTGCTACACCACGATTTCACATAAATTCAGCCCTGAATGAGTCAATTTCCATGATAAAATTCCCCATTCGGGGACTTCTAAGAAGACAAAGAACAGCAGCACTGAGTTCTAAAAGCCTAAGGAACACCTTCAGGAGTTTTAACTGACATAAAATGTAGGTTTCATGTTACTTACTTCTTGAGATTTATAGGAGTTGAAAAACTAAAGAAAATGTGAAATTATTGAAAACAGGTATTTTGTGCAGCTTTCCTTTCCCAGCCTCCCCACACAACCCTCCAATAATGCATGTGAAGGTACAGGTTTTACAACTTTGATCTTCCATTAGTGAATTCCTTCAAGTCAAATGCACCTTATTTTCCCCCTCACTCTCAAGTTTTAAATAGCCATTGGAAATCTAAGTAGAACCGGAAGCTCAGGCTACAAAACAGCCATCTGAGGTGTGATTGCTCTGCTGCCATTTGGGAGGCATTTCACTGTGTAAATTTCTGTCCTTGGAAGCACTTCTTCCCAGTGAACTGAACAGGAGCTGCCTGAAAATCTGATTTACCCTTTAAGATCTCATTTGATAGATTGTCCCAGAACTTCTCTCTAGAGAGAGCCAGCTGTAAGCATTAGTCAGCATATGGAAAACCCTAGAAAGATGAAAAAAGAACCCCTGCAATGAGTTGCTAAATTAAAGAGGGAAGAAAACAAACTCTACCAAATGTCAACAGAGCTCAGCATTCTACCCTGAATGCAGCCACACTCCAGCAGTGGGAGCCAGATGGTGCAGGGCTGGCTGAAGACTGGAAAGTGGCAGGGAAGTAAGAATTCCTGGGATAGATTCCACCCACCTATCCACCCACCAAAAGGATAGGATGACTTCCTCTTCTATCTCCTAAAGTCCAGCCATCCCAGATATAGTACGTCTCAGCAAGCGCAGTGGGCTCCTTTGTTAGGCTGAAACAAAATGCCTAATCCTAGTAGTACACCATCCTCCTGCAAACACCCCAAGCACTGTGGCAGGACCAGCTGCATCCTATTTCCAGGACAGATTCAGTATCAGCAAGGCTTACACCTCAGTAAGAATGTGCACACACTAACCATCTACCAAACCCTGGCTGAAAGCACAGCAAGAGAAATCTGAAAGAAAAAGGAAAAGGCAAGCAATCTTTTAGGTATGGGATGTACAATAAGTTGTTTCTCAATTTACACTAAAATTCTCAGTAATCCAAATGAAAAAGGAACATGAGCAAAGGATTTTGGATTGACTGGGCCCAGACTAGTTACTAATTTGATTAGGAAACAGTGAAGCATCTCATCTGCCAGAAAATCTGAATGAATGGATATCAAGTTATTGGGGTTTTACCATAAATGACATGAAAAAGCTTAGTTGACTGCCTGGTCCAAAAGCCAACAGTCTTGGCATGTTGGATGCCTGGCCAGCTGGCTAACTGACTTAACTGGCTACATAGACAAATGGATGGATGGATACAGCAACATGTACAAGTAGCCCTTTCTGCATGGGTTGGCCCCTAATATTGGTCCACTCTAAGCCTTGCTCCTCAGGTCTCAAATTGTTTTGGCCCTGCCTCTGCTCCCACACAATATAAAAGCAAACTAGCAACACAAGGGTTGTTGCTTTATCCTACATTGAAAGCCTCTGAACAACGGATTGGCATGGCCAAAGATGTATTTGAGAGATATCGTCTAGACTGCAGTGTGTAAAATTGTGTAGAAGAGAAAGAGCCAGGTAAACTACATGAAAGCTATTGCAATAATCCCTGCAGAAAATAATGAAGGTTTCAGCTAAAGTGTGGCAACAGAGACAGATAAGTGGTTACAGTTGGGACAGAGGAAATGGAATCACCAAGACTTGGTGATGGATTAAATTTTGGAGATGAAGCAGAGACCAGGGTCTAGACCCTTATACTCAAAGTGTAGTCTACACAAACAGCATTAGCCTCACCTGGAAGCTTATTAAAAATGCAGAATCTCAAAATGAAGAATCAGTAGGTCTGGGGTGGGGCCTGAGATTCTGCATTTTTAATAAGCTTTCCAGATGACTCATGTGCACATTAAAGTCTAAAAAGTGCTGATTTAGAGAACACTCAGGTTCCTGGAAAGCTGGTGCTGTGGTTTGAATGTCCCCCTAAACTCATGTGGAAACTTGATCCCCATTGTAACAGTGTTAAGAAGGTGGGAAATCCAATTATGGCATTTGAAAGGTGGGGCCTTTAAGATGTGATTGGATCATGAGGACTATGCTCTCATGAATGGATTAATTCATTCATGGATTAATGGGTTAATGGATTAATGGGTTATCATGGGTATGGTGGCTCTATAAGGACAGCAAATGAATGCGCTCCTGCTCAACCTTCACCTCAGTCTTGTGTTGCCACAAGACTCTGTAGTGAGTCCCCACTAAGAAGGCAGATGTGCTCCCTGGCAATTACAGTATAACATGGTGAGTGCCGTGTTTGAGGTATTCATAGGCTACAAGTTGGGTATATTATCCTAAAGATTTTTCACCTTTCTGCTTTCATACTGGGGTCAAAACCCAGCCATTAACCTGCCTGGGCAGGCTCAGGTTGAACGGGGATGACCCTGCCTGGGCAGGCTCAGGTCAGTTGCTCAGTTGCTTCAAGTTGCTCAGTCAATGAGAAGCCCACATCATCCTTCAGCCAGATATGTCAATGGCTTAATCAGGACCTCAGGGCTTATTTCCTTCAAATTGTGTGGTTGGATGTAGGAGGTAGGAGAATATTTTATGAAGTAAATAATTTGGCTCATGATATGTTGATGAGCTATCATTTCTATCTGCAGCATTACAGGTCAAATCTTTGAAAAGAGTAAAGTCAGAAAGTTGTAGCCATAAAGCAGCAGCTTCATTTTAACAAATAAACACTCTTTCAAAAACCTAGGCATATAAGGAGAATATCACCTTGGCTCCACCAAAAAGGCTTTTTCTTTCCAATGATGCTGGCTGCCTCCATTTAGCCCACCTCTTCAAAATCAACTCATTACCAATAAGTGAGCAAAAGCCATTCCAGCCATATGGCATGGTCCTTGTCTGAATCTGACCAGCATTTCAGTGGCTTCTTTTTCTGGCAGAGCAACACCTTCCTCTTCGCTTTCTTTAATGCCATCTTTTCCCATCTCTGTGTGCTGATGTTATTAACCCCTGTTATTTGGTCTACGTGTTTTGCTTCCCCAATGATTCATCTCTTGGCAATATATTTATATTTACCAAACCATAGACTCTATTTCATTTGAGACAACATATTTCTCAATAGAGCTCAAAGTGCTTTTAAGACATGGTCTAATTATAAGTTCAACATCTCCATGAATTCAGTGCTAGTAGGTATTCATTTTTGCTTCGACATTAAGGAGATTGAAGCAAAGAGCACTTTAGGGGCTCTGTCCGGAGTCACTGAGCTGAGCAGGAATGGCAGCTGGGTACCATTACTTCAAGGGATAGTGCCATCCACTGCAGGACCCCTCCATGTGTAACAGTGTTTGTAAATAAATAACTCAGATGTGCAATAAAAACCCCAAATCTCTAGACATCAGGAAATGTCCATAGAGCTCGATAAAACTTTTACATGGCTTGGATTTCTGCAAAAATGTAATTTTCCTCTCAAGCATCCAACACTAGATTGAATATCTTGCAAGGATGACAAGATTCCTTACAGTAATTATTCCCCAGTTAAAATCCATCACTGGATAAAGCCTTGTCTTCAGCTGTCCTACATCATCAAAGGCAAGCTACAAAACATAAAAGTCTTCAGGTATGGCACATTAGCTAAATTTCGTCTCTTCCCAATAAATCCAGCTAAGTTTGGAAACCAGAAATACTTATGGGACACATCGAAACCACTAATAATCCCTAATTTCAGCTAATATATGCAAAAATCAGATAATATAATTGTTCTGAGACCATTAAAACATTTCAAGCTAAAAGGAACAGCAGCAATAGCTACAAAATCAGTTACATGTTTTAGGTTTTACATGAGCATGCTTGAAACAATGGGTGAGTCATCAACAGTTACCCTCAGATGTGTTCCTATAGGCTTGGGGAAAAATTGGATAGAATCAATCCTTGGTTAGCCTGAAATTTGAAACACAGACACCAATAATCACTGTGGCATTGTGACTTATAATAAGAAATATATACTTTGGCCTTCATCCCTCCTAAAACCCTTAGAATCTTTGAAGCAATAAGTGTCTTTTTGTATACTAAGAAAATGACCGATGGCCAGGGGCTGCTGGATAGCCACAAGATGGGGGCTGGTTGCCAGGGTGACCAACCATGTGATTAGAGGGTTGGAACTTTCAACCCCACCCCCCACCTCCAAGGAGAGGAGAGGGGCTGAAGATTGAGTTGATCATAAATGGTCAATGATTTAATCAATCATGCCTAATAAAGTTTCCATAAAAACCCAAACGACAGGATTTGGAAAGCTTCCATATTGGTGAACACATGGAGGAGATAAGAGGGTGGCACACCCAGAAAGGATATGGATGCTTTGCACCCCTTCCCACATACTTTGCCTTATGTACTTCTTCAACTGGCTGTTCATCGGTATTCTCTGTCATATCCTTTATTAAATAATAAACTAGTAAATATAAGTAAGTGTTTCCCTGAGTTCTGTGAGCTATCCTAGCAAATTACCAAAACCAAGTAGGGGGTCATAGAAACCCTGATTTACAGCTGGTCGGTCAGAAATACAGATGACAACCTGGGACTTGAAACTGGCATCTGAAGTGACTTTTGGGACTGAGCTCTTAACCTGTAATTTCTATACTAACTCCAGTTAGTGTCAAAATTGAATTGAATTGTAAGACACCCAGCTGGTGTCAGAGATATGGCTGGTGTGGGAAAACCCCACATATTTTGGTGACCAGAAGTGTTTTGTGACTGTATAGAGAAGAGGAAAAACAGTTTGGTTCTTCCTTTACATCCACCTAATCAGTCTTTGTTGTTAGGAGAAAATGGATTAAAGAGTTCATTTTAAATAAAGCAACACATTCTGATATTAGTAATAATCACACAGTTTTTCTAATATCACGTTGACATTTTACAATGAAATTAGAAATCTAAATAATGATTAAATAATATTTACACAGCAATTTATGCTTTACGAAGCTCTTTCACTTACCTATTTGTGCCCCAGAACAATCCCATGAGGTAGCATCCCCATTTTACAAGTGAGGAAATTGAAGCTCAGAACTAGGTGCAGTGATTTACCTGAATTCTCATAATTAGTAAGTGAAAGAGCCATCACTTTTACTCAGGTCTCTGTGACTCCAAATCCTGGAAAGATTAAATAGCTGATCCTAAATTACTGAGAAAAGTATCTCAGTAATTTAGTAATTTAGTAAATTAGTAATTTGACTGATTACAGATAATGCCCAGAATATTAAATTTTTTACTCTAAAATTGTCACTCTCACTTCTCCACCAGCAACTGTGATCTAGAGAAATCTAAGCTTTTGGAGAGTGGTACAGCGAAGAGAAAAGGAGGAAAGTAAACACAGGCATTTATTTTTCAGTGTATATACTTCATGGCAAGAATGTGCATTTGTTGCCCAATGCTCCTGGGCTTGGCACCTGCAAAGGGAAAGAACGGACGTCCAAATCCCATGCCTGAGAGGCATTCCAAATGCCCCTTACTTAGGGCGCTGCAGTTGGGCTGAGGCAAGTAAGGCCTTCACACCATGCTGCATGGCTTCCTCTTGTCAATCCATTAAAGGTTTACCATCTCATTTGGTCAGGAACGGCTTCTTCCCATCCTTCCTGCTATCATTTTGGTTCAGGTTTTTTTGCTGTTTGTTTTGGTTTTTTTTTTTTTTTTTTTTTTTTGGTTACACCCTCAACAACTAGCAGGGATAATTTGTCTATGTACTGCAAATAAAACTTACATTTTACATATTTAGAAATTAGTTTACATGAGATAATGAGATAAAGTACTTCAGGACTCCCAGTCTGTATCTGCAGTCCTGAGCTCCCAACCCGCATATCCACTGTCCATAGGCATATCAACATGGTGACTCCACAGTCTCCTCAAATTACATGTGTGCAAAACTAGACTCTCTAGGCTCTATGCGTCCTGGTTTCTTTCTAAATCTGAAGTCACAGATCTCATCCCAGCCCCTAAATACAAGCCATACCTCCTCTTGCTGCTATGCCTTTATTTTTTTTTTTTATTTTGTCAATATACAGTGTGGTTGATTATGATGGCCCATTACGGAAACCTCCCTCCCACCTCCATCTCCCCCCTCCCTCCCAACAATGTCCCTCTGTTTGCTTGTCATATCAACTTCAAGGAATTGTAACTGTTATGTCTTCTTCCCTCCCCTCCCCCGGTTTTTTGTGTATTCATTTATTTATTTTTAGCTCCCACAAATAAGTGAGAACATGTGATATT
>NW_007728932.1:132167-156735 GCF_000696425.1 Galeopterus variegatus
GTATATTCTGGATATTAATCCTTTGTCAGAGGTATATTTTGCAAATATTTTCTCCCACTCTTTTGGTTGTTGTTTAACTCTGTTAATTGTTTCTTTTGCTGTGCAGAAGCTTTTTAGTTTGATATAATCCCATTTGTTTATTTTTCCTTTGGTTGCCCGTGCTTCGGGGGTCGTATTTGTGAAGTCTGTGTCCAGTCCTACTTCCTGAAGTGTTTCTCCTATGTTTTCTTTAAGAAGAATTATTGTTTCAGGGTGTATATTTAATTCTTTAATCCATTTTGAGTTGATTTTAGTATATGGTGAGAGGTATGGGTCTAGTTTCATTCTCCTGCATATTGATATCCAGTTATCCCAGCACCATTTGCTGAAGAAGCAGTCTCTTCTTCAGTGTATAGGCTTGGGGCCTTTGTCAAAGATCAGATGGCTGTAGGTGTGTGGGCTAATTTCTGGATTCTCTATTCTATTCCATTGATCAGTGTGTCTGTTTTTATGCCAGTACCATGCTGTTTTGGTTATTATAGCTTTGTAGTATAGTTTAAAGTCAGGTAGTGTTATGCCTCCAGCTTTATGGTTTTTTGCTCAGTATTGCTTTGACTATGCATTGTCTTTTGTTATTCCATATAAATGTCTGGGTATCCTAATGTTTTCCAGTGCTCCTTGCTTGGCTATGGATACTTCGGGACTCAGCTCAGGTGTCGCCTCCATCAGCAGAGCCTTCCCTGGTTTGAGAGCCCCTTTTCTCTATCATCACAGCAACCTGTACTCACCTTTATCATGGAGCTTATCACCCTATTTGCTTGTTTGTCTCCTCTCACTAGTCTGACAATTCTCCAAAGTCACTGCCTATGACACTGCCATCTCTGTAATCCCAGAACCTGATACAGTACCTGGAACGTAGGCACCTACATACTAAATGAATTAGTTAATGGCAAAGATTCCAACTTAGTCCAAATAGGCCATGTTACTGGGTCTATATCTTAGTGTCGAACTGTCTTACAGACAATTTTTGTTTCTGTTAGTGCTGAGTTTGTGGTAGTAAACAGACTTTCAGATCATACATCATCCCAATTCTCCAAAACCTAATACCTACAAAGGCAAAGGAGGGATGGGTGCAACCAAAGCAACAAAAGGTTGGGGTATATTTGATAAAATATATGGAATTCAAAGATCTGATCCCTGGAAATAAAAAAAGAGGCCACTATAGCCCTTGATGTACAGAGAAGTTGACTTAGTAACATGAGATTATTGAGCTAAAATTAGGTGTGTGCAACACGCAGCCCCAAAGACTTAAATAGCCAACTCAGATCATCAAGCAAACAGAAATAAGTGAACTAGACTTCTCGTTCTGGACAAGATGGAGCATACACATTTCTATTCCTCCAACTAATTATAGATAAAAATGCATAAGAAGGGACTGAAAGAGAGAAAGATATACCAAGTAGATACCAATCAAAATAGAGCATAAGAAGCTATTAGTATTGGATAAGGTAGATTTTGGAACAAAGAAAATCACCAAGAACAAAGAGGAGCATTCCATAATGATAAAAGGGTCAATCAGCCAAGAACACATAGCAATCCCAAATCTGTATACAGGAAACAACAGAGCTACATAATATGTAAAGTGAAAACTGATGCAACTGAAAGGAGAAATAGACAAATCTACAACTACAACTGGAGACTTAAACACCCCCTCTCAATAACTGATATAAAAACTAAACAGTAAAGCAAAAAGGATATGCAAAAACTTAATACCATCAACCAACAGAACCTAACCAACATTTACCGAACAAGGGGATCCAATCAACTCCACCTGACAGTGGCAGAATTCTTTTCAAGTGCACATCTAAATTGTCAATGGGTGGAAAAGGAAGTCTCAAGACAAATCATAAAATACATTGAACTAAATGAAAATAAAAATAAAACATCAAAATTTGTGAGACACAGCTAATGTCAAGAGGGGAATTTTTAGCACTAAATGGCACAGGCACTTGGAGAACAGACTAGCTGTTTCTTATAAAACTAAACATCTAATTACTATACAACTCAGCACTTACACTCACGGACATTAATTCTAGAGAGATGAAAACTTATATCCATACCAAATTGTGTATATGATCTTCTAGTCTGGACAAGATGGCATAGGCAAGTTTATCCCTGCTCCTCCCCAATAAGCACAATGATAAACCCTGGAGATGACTCAAGAGAAAACCAAAGGACCCCAAAACATGAAGAGCAGCACAGTAGCAGGGTGACCAGCATCTCCCCATCTAACAGAGGGAGGCCAGCCAGACCTGGTATCTACAAGCTCCCAATCTAGAAAGTAGTCTAGGTAGGCCCATTCCACCCCCAGATCAAATGGGAATCCCTGACATCAGGAGAGCCTGATACCATTTGCAAGAGGGATAAATTGAGAGCCTCACCAAAAATAAGCAGGTAAGAGAAGCACTTTCATTTCCCAATGAACCTGAGCTCCCCTATTCCACCAAAAGATACTGTGGTTGATGGATTTAACCAACAAGAGAAACCCATCTACAGCACAGGGCCCAGTATGGGCAGCTTATTTGTTCCTGCAGGTCTGAGACTGTCCTCCACCACACAGACAGGCAGGGGAAAACAGGCAGAACTAGAAAGAAAGGCCCAATCACAGCAAGCAGACTGGTCCAGGAAGTCCCTTTATCTCTGAGGGTCCAAGACTTCTCTTCTCTCACAGACATTAGGGCAGGCAGACAGAATTAGAAAAAGGGACTCAGTCACAGCAAACAGCTGGATATGGGATGCCTCTTTATCCTTATGAGCTTGAGACTCGCCTCCTCCTCCCAGAGACATCAGAGCAGGTGGACAGAACTGAGTAAAGGGACCCAGTCACAGCAAATAGCCCATTCTAGGAAGTCTCTTTGTCCCCACATGCCTGAGATTCTTCGCTGCCCAGAGACACTGGAGCAGGATGGCAGAGCCATCAAAATGGACAGCTACAGCAAACAGCCAGATCTAAGAGGCTTCTTAGTCCCCATGGGCCCAAGATTCTCCTCCCTAACCCAGAGACACCAGGCTGGAGGGCAGGGGTGTGTACTGATAGGGGGACCCCTCTATACCCTTCTCCCACCAAAAGACACCCAGGGGCTTGGCTTGGGGAAAGCCCTTGCTACCTCAGGCAGCACCAGCAGAGACCAACAGGAGTCCAATAACAGTAGATAAACTGAATAGACCAAAATAACACCACAAAGACCCTGGAAGTTAATCTCCCAATGGAACCACAGCCAAAAAAAAGTAGGCCAAGACCGACATGCTAAACCTAAACAGAGAGACTGTCTGCTAAAATAAAAGATTTAAATAGGACCCAGAATCCCTGAACATAATGTATAATATGTCTTGGATCTAATAAAAATCACCCATCATACCTAGAACCAAGAAAATTGTTAACTTAAATGAGTAAAGATAATCAACTGATGTCAGCACTGAGATGAATCAGATGTTGGAATTATGGGAAAGGATTTTAAAGCAGTCATCACAAAAATGCTCCAACAACCAATTAAAGGAATCCACTCCCAGAATGGCAGCATGCGAAGCTCTGCAAACCTGCTCTCCAGTGAAACAATCATACTGGTGAAAATTACAGGATAAAACTACCATTTGATGTCTCTGGAAATTGTCCTCAATGCATACAACAAATGAGGAAAGGTTTATTCAAGAAAATCTACTAAACACTGAAGAGGGAGAGTCTATGGCACTTAGGCCAAGATCTGCTCCCTCCCCCTCACCCAGCAGAGCCAGTACAGGTTTTCATGGACAAGAGGATGATGTTCCCACACCCACCAACTCCCAGTCAAGAGCTATGAAATCTCCCCAGGAAAGCTCATCCACCCCAGCTCTTTGTTGCAGAGGTTAAATTCCAGGCAATCATGGCCAAAAAGTCAGGGGCTCTCTTTCTCAACAATATCCCTGGGCACAGGGCAGAGACTGTACCCCAGACATGGCAGGGCAAGAACACTAGGCCCCCAATCACCCTCATTCCCACTCACTACTAGGGAAGACATTCCACATCAGGAGAAGCAAACTGAGAAGACCAGAGGATACTGATTCATGAGTTCCCTGCCTGAAAAGGAGTGTCACTCAGAGAGAAGTGGGTCACTGTCTTTGCTTCCAACTCCTGAGCAATGGCTCAGAGATTGTACACTGGGAGAAAGTGAGGCCATAAAAACAGAGAGCCCTGAAGCTCTCCCCAAAGGAACCAATGACTTTTAATAGCATAAGGGTAAGCTCAAGCCTAAAAGCATTCTCAATAAAAATGGAAATTTTGGTGGTAAGCAAGCATTTAAGAGGATGAATGAGAGCAACAAGTTAGCTAAACCACATGCAAGGTAGTTTCCCAGAGATAACCAGGGAAAGAGCCTGCAAAGAAGAGCCCTCCTGGGGTCAGAACAAATCTCAAAGACTGGCCTCAAAAGCAAACCCTTGCAAAGGGGCCGAGACTTAATTGGTTCAGACTGTGGAGCAACTGATGACCAAGGACACTGTCAAAAACAATAGAGCAATCAGCCAGCAACTAGTGGAGCCTAACAGTTAGATGTGATAACGACAGTGGCAGACAGCTTAACAGAAATATCAGAGAAAGAGACAGTCAAAGAGAGTCCTGGTAAAACGACTGTCATCCCAGAGTGACTGTGCATACTCCCAAGACTGAGCCCTCTGATACCAGAGGATTCACACTGGGGAGAAATAGGCTTTCATAACATAGTCCAGCCAAGTCACAGAATAAATAAACAAGCAAACAGCAACAAATATACATCCAACTGAAGGTGGTGGGAAATCAGTATCCAGAGTTGCTATAACATATTACATAAAATGTTCAGTTTCCAATAAAAAAATTATGAGAACTGAAAAGAGAGAGAAAAGTGTGACCCATATACAGGGGGGAAAAAAAGCAGGCAACAGGCATTACATATGAGAGGGCCCAGACGTCAGACTTCACAAACAAAAATTTCAAAGCAGCCATTATAAATATTTTCAAAATGAAAGGAAACCATGCTTAAAGAAGTAAAGGAAGGTGTAATAAAGAATAGCAACAAACATAAAATGAAGACTCTAAAGTTGAAAAGAACAACTGAAATGAAAAATTTACTACAAGCCTTCAGCAGAGGACTTGAGCTGGCAGAGTAAATAATCAGCAAAGCTGAAGATACTTCAATAGACATTGTGCAATCTAAAAACAGAGATAAACAGAGTGCAGAAAAATGAAAAGGGGCTCAGAGAAACATGGGACACCATAAAGCACACCAACATACACATAATGGAATAGTACCAGAGTGAGAAAGGAGCAGAAAAAAAATTTTTTTTTAAATGGCTAGAGGGCCGAGCCCGTGGCGCACTCAGGAGAGTGTGGCACTGGGAGCGCAGCGATGCTCCCGCCGTGGGTTCGGATCCTATATAGGAATGGCCGGTGTGCTCACTGGCTGAGCGCAGTGTGGGCAACACCACACCAAGGGTTGAGATCCCCTTACCGGTCACGAAAAAGACAAAAAAAAAAAATGGCTAGAATCTTCTCAAATCTGAAGAAAAAAACATTAATTTCACATCCAAGTAGCTCAATGAATTCTAAGTAAAATAACTGAAAAGAGATCCTCACACAGGCATATCATACTAAAAATGTTAAAAGAAAATGTCAAAGAGAAAATCTTAAAACAGCAAGAGAAAAATGACTCATCACACACACAGAAAACCCAATAACATTAACAGCTAACTACTTAGACACGACAGAAGACAAAAGACAGTGGGATAACATCCAACTTAAAGAAAATAAACTGTAAACTAAGAATCATATATCCAGCAAAAATATCTTTCAAAAGTGAAAGTTATATGAAAACATTCCCAAATAAACAAAAACTGAATGAATCCCATGCTAGCAGTCCTGCATTAGAAGAAATAATAAAGAAAAGTCCTCAGACTGAAAGTAAGGCCAAGCATTAATTCAAATCCACATGAAAGGAGAAGAAAAAAAAAGTTCATAGAAAGATAATTATAAAATAATAAAAGACAATGTAAATGCATATTTCTTCCCTTCTTTCTCTTAACAGACTTTAAAAAGCAATTGTATAACAATAGGTACAAGGGGTCTATAAGAAGTTCATGGAAAGATTCATGTTATCTTTTAATTCCATTTTCTCCACAAACTTTTTGAAGTACCTTCACATATACTTTTATTGTTAGGCCCATAACATATAGACATTTAATATATTTGACAACAAACCAAAAGAAGTTAGTAGGAACAAAACTGTATTGGAGTACAGAAATACAAAATGGTAACTCAAATCACAGAAACAAATGGTTTATAATAAGCTCAATAAATATACTTGTTCTCTCACTTCTCTTGCCTTCTTTAAAAGACGCAAAATTTAATCAAGTAATAATTATAACAACGTACTGCTGGGTTTGTAACAAATATAGATAAAATTTATAACAACAGCAGCACAAAAAGGGAGAAGAAGGAATAGAGCTATCTAGGAGAAACACTTCTAAATCAAACTGTAATTAAGGCAATATGAATATGAAGCAGATTCTAAAAAGTTAATATGTATAGATTAAGCCCCAGAGCACACACTGAGAAAAAAAAACAAAATACAGTAAAAAATCATTAAAAGAATTAAAATGCTGCACCAAAAATACTTCATTTAAAAGAAGTAAAGGAGGAATAGAGGAACAAAAAAGACATGAGATATATAGAAAACAGAAATAAAATGACAGATTTGGATCAAGCTATATCAATAATAATGTTAAATATGAATGGATAAAACAATCCAATCAAAGGGCACAGGCTGCCAGAATGAATGTTTTAAAAAATAAGATCCAAGTATATGTTGTCCACAGAAGACATGCCTTATATTCAGAGATAGAAGTAGTTTGAGAGAAAAAGGTAGAAAAAAAATATCATGGAAACCAGAATGATAAGAAATATGGAATGGCTACACTAATATCAGAGAAAATAGACTTTAATAAATGTTACTAGTGGGCCAGCCCAGTGGCGCACTCTGTAGAGTGCGGCACTTGGGAGCACAGCGGCGCTCCCACCAAGGGTTCGGATCCCATGTAGAGACCGGTCCGCTCACTGGTTGAGCGCGGTGCAGGCGCGACACCGAGGGTTGCGATCCCGTTACCGGTCACAAAAAAAGACAAAAAGGAAAAAACAAAACAAAATAAATGTTACTAGAGATCAAGAGAGAAAATTATTACAATGATAAAAGAAACAATGCATCAAGAAAACACAACAATTACAAATACATATGCAGCTAACAACAGAGCCCCAAGACACATGAAGCAAAAACTAACATAATTAAAAAGAGAAACAGATAATTTGAATATAATAATAATTGAAGATTCCAATAACCCAATTTCAATGATGGATGGAACAACTAGAAAAAGATCAACAAGGAAACAATTCTTAAACAGTGTAATAAACCATCAAGATTTAGCAAACACCTACAGAACACTGTACCAGCAACAGCAGAATACACAGATTTCTCAAATGCACAAGGAACATTCTCCAGGACAGATCATATGTTAGGCAAGAAAGCACATCTCAATATATTTAAAAGTGTTGAATCATATAATGTATGTTCTCCAACCACAAAGGAATGAAATTATAAATCACTTACAGAAGGAATCTTGAAAAATTTAAACATATGTAGAAATTAAACATCACACACCATGATAATGAATGGGTCAAAAACAATCACAAGGGAAGTTAGAAAATTCTTTGAGATAAATGAAAATGAATCAAAACTTACCAAAACTTATGGAATATAGCTGAAGCACTTCTTAGAGGAAACTTTATAGCTGTAAATGCCTATATTTAAAAATCTTAAATTGACAACATAACTTTCTACCATAAGATACTAAAAAGAGAAGAAAACACTAAACCTAAAGCAAGCAGAAGAAAATAAACATAAATTGTAGCAGGAATTGAGAATTGGAAAAGAATGAATAAAATCAATAAAACCAAAAATTGGTTCTTTGAAAAGATCGGCAAAACTGTCAAAACTTAACTGAAATTGACCAAGACAAAAAAAGACTCAATTACTAAAATTATGAATGAAACAGAGGACATTAATACCATCCTTTAATAGTAAACTGAATTATAAGGTAATAAATACTATGAACAGATGTATGCCAACAAAGTGGATAGCTTAAACGGAATGGACAAGTTACTAGAAAGACACAAACTATTGAAATTAACTCAAAAAGAAATAGAAAATCAGAATTGAACTACAAAAAGTAAATTGATAAATAATTTTAAAACTTACCACAAAGAAAAACCCAGGTCCAGATGGTTTCTTTAGTGAACTGTACCCAAAAATTTAAGAAAAGTTAACATCAAACTTTCACAAACTATTTCAAAAAGTAGGAGAGAACACTTCTCAATTCATTCTATGAGACCAGTATTACCCTAATACCAAAACTAGACAAATCAAAGACATACCAAGATAACTACAGACCAATATCCCTTATGAAAATAGATACATAAGTCCTCAACAAAATGCTAGCGAAACAAATCCAGCTACGTATAAAAAGGATTATGGACCATGACTAAGTGGAATTTATCCCCAGAATGCAAGGTTGGTTTAACATCTGAGAGTCAATCAGAGTAAAACATCACATCAAAGAATAAAGGGGGGAAACACAATCAACTCAGTAGATGGAGAAAAGCCTTTGACAAAATCCAACACCTAGTCATTGATTTAAAAAAAATATACTCATCAAACCAGGAATAAATGAGCACTTCCTCAATCTGATAAAGAGCATCTAGGAGAAACCTAGAACTAACATCATATTTAATGGTGAAAGACTGCATGCTTTCCCCCTGAGATTAGAAACAAGATAAGGGAGTCCATTCTAGCTGCTTCTATTTCACATTGTTCTGGAGATTCTAGGCAAGGAAGTTAGGCAAGAAAAGGAAATAAAATGCATCCACATTGAATAGAAAGAAGTAAAAGTATCTTTTTACAGGTAGCATGATCTCATATATAAAAAACTTAAGTAATCACTATTAGAACTAAAAATTTTAAAAATGAGTTCGGCAAAGTTGCAGCACGCAAGATCATTATTTAAAAATCAACTGACTTTCTATACAGTAGCAATGAGCAATCAAAAAATGAAATTAAGGGGCCGGCCGGGTGGCGAACTGCTACAGTGCGCCGCTTGGGAGCACGGTGGCGCTCCCGCCAAGGGTTCGGATCCCACATACAGACCGGTTCCCGCTCACTGGCTGAGCGAGGTGCGGGTGCAACACCGAGGGTTGCGATCCCGTTGCTGGTCCCGGTCCGGTATGGGTGCGACACTGAGGGTTGCGATCCGTTGCCAGACATGAAAAAAAGACAAAAAAAAAAAAAATGAAATTAAGAAAACAATTCCATTTATGATAGCATCAAAAAGAGTAAAATACTTCTGAATAAATTTAGCAAAAAAAGCCCAAAACTTACAATCTAATAACTCTGAAACAGCACTGAGAGAAGTTAAAGAAGACCTAAACAAATGGAAACATGATCCATGTTCATAAATTGAAAGACTTAAAATTGTTCATATGGCAATATCACTCTAAATTGATCTACAGATTCAATACAATCTCTAACAAAGTCCCAGCTGGCTTCTTTGCAGATATTGATAAGGTGATCCTAAAATCAATAATGTAATTCAAGGTACCCAGAATAGCCAAAACAATCTAAAGAAAGAAAAAAAAATGGAAGATGTACATTTCTTGATTTCAAAACTAACTACAAAGCAACAGTAGTCAAGACCATGTGGCACTTGCATAAAGACAGTTATATAGATGAGTAAAATATAATTAAGATGCCAGAAATACACCCATAGATTTATGGTCAATTAATTTTCAACAAAGGTTTCAAGGCTATTTAGTAAAGAAAAATAGTCTTTTCAACAAATGATGCTGGGACAACTTATATCCACCTAGAAAAGAATAAAACTGGCTCCCTTTCTTACAATATGCACAAAACTTAATGCAAAATAGATCACGGAACTTAATGTAAAAGCCAAAATTATAAAATTCTTAGAAAATACAGGAGTACATTTTCATGATCTTGGGTTAGGCAAAACCTTTACAAGAGACAAAAGAAAAAAACAGTTAAATTGGACTTTATCGAAATTTAAAACGTTTGTGCTTCAATGTACATCTTCAAGAAAGTGAAGCAACAACCACTGAGTGAGGGAAAAATATTCATAAAGCATATATCTTATAAGAGACTATCTAGAATTTATAAAGCACCTTAATACTAAAAAAACCCCAAAAACACACAATTAAAAATGGTAAAGAACCTGAATGACATTTCTCCAAAGAAGATATCCAAATGGACAAAATGCATACGAAAAAATGTTCCAACATCGTTAGCCATAAGGAAAATACAAATCAAAACCACAATGAGACACTACTTCACATCCATATATGATGGCTATAATAAAAAAGACAGATACTGTAATGTGGATGAACCTCAAAAATATCACATTAAGTGAAAGAAGCCAGACACAAAAGGCCAATATTATATGGTTCTATATATATGAAAAGTCAGAATAGGCAAATACGTATAGACAAAAAGTAGATTAGTGGTTGCCAGGGGCTGGGGGAAGAGCAGAAAGGGCAGTGACTGCTAACGAATATGGATTTCTTTTTTGGAGTGATGAAAATGTTTTGGAATTTGATAGAGATAATGGTTGCACACTTTCTGAATATATTAAAAACCACTGTATTGTATTTAAAAGGGTGAATATTATGGAGTGTGCAATGTATCTAAATGAGAAAGTAACTTTCAAATGTATCACAGACCTAAATGTAAGGGTTAAAACTATAAAACTCTTAGAGACAGTGTCCAAGATCAAGGGCTAGACAAAGAATTCTTAGACTTGAAACCAAAAGCATGACCCACAAAAACATGATAAATTGGACCTCATCAAAATTAAAAAGTTTGCTCTGTCAAGTATCACATGAAAATGAAGCGATAGGCTATGGACTGAGAAACTATGTGCAAACCACTTAAATGACAAAGGACTAATATATAGAATATATAAATAACACCCAAAACTCATCAGTTAAAAAAACAGATAATCCAGTCAGAAAACAGGCAAATGGCATGAACAGACATTTCACCAAAGAGGACAGACATATGGATGGCTAATAAACATGTGAAAGGATGTTGAACATTATAAGCCAACCGAGTAAAACAAATTAAAACCACAATAAGATATTACTACACTCTTATCAGAATGGCTGAAATTTAAAAATACAGTAGTGACAACACCAAACGCTGGCAAGGATGAGGAGAAACTGGATTACTCATGTGAAATGGTATATAGCCACTCTGGAAAACAGTTTGGTAGTTTCCTAAAAAACTAAAATAAATGACCCAGCAAGCACATTCTTGAGCATCTATCATAAAGAAATGAACACTTACTGTTCCACAAAAGCCTGTACATGAAAGTTCATAGCAGCTTTATTCACACTGGAATCAGCCCAGATGTCCTTCAGTGTGGTACATACGTACCATGGACTACTCTTCAGCAATAAAAAAGAATGAACGATTGCTCCATGCAACAGCTTGGATGAATCTTGAGGGAATTATGCTGAATCATAGAAGGCACTCCAAAACAGCTCACACTCCTAATCCAGCAAAACCATGATGCCCCAGAAATCTGAGTTGAAAGTCACCAGTTGCCCTGACTTCTGAGGTTCTCACCACTAAAGCTGCCACTGTTTGCATGGGGCCATTGCCTCGCTCTAGGGCCCTGCAGCAGATGTGGGTGCACTGATGGTCTCCAAAGCTTCTTCAGCCATAGCAAGTGCAGTCACAACAGAGGCTACATCTGGGAGGGGGAGGTCAGAGTCACTAAGAGGCAGTCTGCCATTTAATTGTGGAAATAATTTGTCTTTTACCCAGTGGTATTTCCCCTTCTCAGACCCAACTTTAGTTTCTGGCATTTCAAAGGAAACTCCTACCATTTCTTCAGTATTTCTACCTCCTTGAAGTTTCAGAAGAACATTTATTTTCTTCCCTCAAAGTTTCTTGTGCTAAGCTAAATTAAGAGACCACCAAGGCATACAACCAAGATCCAAATGATGTAAGTGTGCACATCTCGGGCTTTGTGGCACTCTGATCTCTCCATTGTGGCAGGTTAACTGCATATGAAAGCTCCCCTCTGTTAACCAGAAAGTGCTGGATCCTGGAGTTAGAGTCCCAGCAAATCAGAAGAGCTAGATTTTGTGGTCCCAGGCTTGTTTGCTGTCAGCATGGAAACAAGACTTCTGTGACATTCTCTAGAGAAGACATTCCCAGCCAAAGGTCACAACCTGAGACCCCACAGCCAGTCCCTGGACGCTGGAACAATAACCTTCCTACAAAGAATAATGGTTACATCACCATGACTTAAAAGCAAAACAAACATGATATTCAATGGGGAGCATTACAATCCTGCTCATTCCAATCCAACCATATTTTTTAAAGGGGGAGAGTTTGTCACTGCAACTGCTAACTTCCATACATATGAATCCTGTGTGCAAGCTTTCACTTAGCACTCATCTGAAGTCTGGAAAATTATGAGCCACTTTCCTACAATGGCATTAAGCAAGGTGCCTGCAACACAGCACACCCTTGTTGAGATGAAAAGAGCTAATGAGGCTGCATCATACAGTCTACCTGAGCCATATACCTTTAGCTCTCCCCATATCAAAAGCACACCTCTTCTGGTAGAGGAGGAACTGCAGGAAACCAAAAAGTATGATTTCAGTCTCATCCTAACGGATCTCATGACATACAGGTCTCTAAGCCCCTCAGTAATAATTTTTCAAGACCATCTAAAATAAATAGAAGTCTCATTCAAAGCTGCATGTATGCAAATTCTGGCACTTTAGATGGTTTCTGTCCTTAAGTGCATAAACCAAAATGCATGGGAGCAACTGCATTAGGAAACCAAGGTTTTTTTGTTTTTTAACTCCCTCTAATTGGCATTGTCACCAAATATTGTCAAACACACATCACTTGCTTAATTATTTTGTGTGTGCATGTGTATATCTTTATAACTTCATAAACATATAAATGAGAGGGAGATGCAGATTTAATGTACAGCCATATGGCGATAAACACAAAAGCTGCCAAAAGATTGTAAAATGCTATATTAATGCAAAAATGATCTTTTTCTTTTTTTTTTCCTTTTTTCTTTTTTATTTGCTTTGCTTCCAAGTCACAAAGAACAAAACTGAGGGTGGTAGAGGCTATGCAGGGATCCTTACCTAAAAGGAAAAATGTGTACAGACTATTTTGTTCAATAATGCAATTTTTTAAAAAAACACCTTGCTTCTGCTTCATATTCTCGTATTAGTCTAATTATTCTTCATTAATCTTAATAGTATGTTTATAAAATCATTTCTATATGTCCATTAAAAATTTTATTGAAGGGCTGGCCCGGTGGCGCACTGCTACAGTGCGCCGCTTGGGAAGCGCGGCGGCGCTCCCACCGAGGGTTCGGATCCCACATACAGACCGGCCACTCACTGGCTGAGCGAGGTGCGGGCGCAACACTGAGGGTTGCGATCCCGTTGCCGGTCCCGGTCCGGTACGGGCGCGACACTGAGGGTTGCGATCCGTTGCCGGTCACGAAAAAAGACAAAAAGGAAAAAAAAAATTTATTGAAGTAATTTTTCATAAATAGCCTACTACACATCATTCACTCCAAAGTGCTTCATTTTAACATTGCTTTAATGAGTTGGAGCTGGCCTACTACACTCTTAGAACATACTGGACCACTTTCAGCAAAACCAATCACAAAAATAATAAGTATTTTTGCCTCTAGAGTATCTGGCAAATACTCAACCAGTTTATCAACCTTCAAGATGTTTTGCCAATTAATCTTCCACTTTGGAAAGTCTCAACCGTGAGGCATCTTCTGAAGTGGCCATCAGCCCAAGGTCACACTGGCCTCTGATTGTACAAAGAATGACATCTTTGTACCATTCTTCCATGTCTCCAACCTAATTTCTTTGCCACCCACACAAATAATATCTGCCAGGCTGGCAGACCCAGACTAATGTGCATATTCTCTTTAACAGCACGTTTCTAAATCTGCTTCTTCCAAAACAGAGAGAATGGCCACTACTAAGAGAATTTGCTATCTTCTCTTGGTTATTTCAATAACAAAATACATTCTTATTATCTTTGTGACGAACCCCTTCAAAATTTGTTTTCTCTGGAACCTCTCCCTTGGTTTTGAGAGAAAGTATCTTTATTTCACTGGCTCCTCTGCTCCCAAATTACATGGGCTGCCCTGGCTGAACTCATTAAACTACCCTCTAAAGTCTGTGTCTACACAGGCAAAATGCAGTAAAAAGCGATGGTCGTTTATTGAAACAGATCACGATTGGTCAACTGATATTGCCAATGAGACAACCACCAACATTCCAGAAGAAATGAGATGCTTTGGCCTCTTACGAATCTTGCATAGTATGTGCACCATATTTTCTAGTCCACATGCGGCAGAAATTAAAATAAAGTTATGGTTGTCATTTTCCTTATGTGAAAAAAATCTTTCCTTTAACATAACTCCTTCCTTTTTATAATTTCCCCTAAAACATCATTCTTCTATGTAAATCAGTGTTGAAAGCATTTGAAATAACTTGGATATCTAAACTTTTATTTAAGAGTGGGGAAAAAAGCTAAAGAATTTGTCTTCAAAGAGTGATTTTTATTAAACCTTTTAAAAGGTGTTTTTTAAAAATCAGTTAACATGTTGGATCCTGATATCTCCAGATAGTCACTTCAGGTCTCTATTCCACTTAGCTTGAATAGACATAGTCACAAAAAAGATAAAGGTTTCTGGAGATTTGTCTGAGAATTTAGTAGACGTTAAAATATACCAGACAGGCCAGGTGTCCTAAATGGTTTTAAATACCAGCTCAAATACTGTCTGGCTGTGTAGATTTGGGCAGTTTATACATCTTGTCCAATTCTCTCTTTTCTCATCTTCAAATGAGTTTTAAAAGCATCTACGTGAGAGGGTGGTTTTGAGGATTAAATGGGAAAATATGTTACACTCCTTGCACAGGGCCTGGCTCAGTAGGTACCCCAAACTAGTAATAGGTCTTCACGGAAAGGCAGGCCAAGCGACCTGGGTCAAACCATCACTTTACGGCACTTCTCTTTGCCTAAATCTTGAAGTTCTTCACTTTTGCATGTCAGTTAAGAAACCTGATGTGGTCAGTGAAGGACTGGTAATACTTTCAAATATATCAGACTATGAATGCTCCTTCACATGCACTCAGGTACAACCCAATCCCTTTTCCTGCCTGACTGGTCATAACATGCAATGATTAAGCACTGCATATGGTCAGATAGTATGGCCTATAAGATATTTTATTCACTGAAGTTTTTTGAGACTAACTTCAGGTATTAGTATATGGTCTATTTTTGAAAGTGTTTTTTCACATGTGCTTGAAAAGAATGTACATTCTTCCAATTGGGTGCAAATGTGTGAGTGTGTGTGTGTGTGTGTGTGTATCTCCATAATACTGAGCTTATTAACTGTGTTGTTCAAATCTTCTGTATTCTTATCCTTTTGTTTATTTCATCTATTCATCTCTGAAAGTCAGTAGATTTCATAATTTCTCCTTATAGCTCGGTCTACTTTTGCTTTATATATTTCAAAACTCTGGTAGTAATTTTATATAGGTTTAGAATTTTTCTGTGAAGAAATGAACTTTTAATCATTATTCAGTGATCCTGTTTATTCCAATAATGGTTCTGTCTTAAAGTCTATTTTGTCTGATATCAACGTAGCTAAATCAACTTTCTTTGTAGTGTTTGCATAGCATATCTATTCCAACTCTTTCTGTTTTATGTTTTACCTTTGTCTCTCATATGCAATCAGCTGGATTCTATATTTTCATCCATTGCGATCATCTGTGTCTTTTAACTGGTGAATTTAGTCAACTCCTGTTTGTTGTAATAACTGAGGAGTTGGCCACCATGATCAAAGGGCCTTTTAAAAGTATCACTGGGTTGCCTGACTGTAATTTGATCACCCTCATCAATTTCTAAACACTCTTCACTTGCATTCACTCTCCTGTAGGAAGTTAGCAAAAGGCCAAGGATCTTCATTAGTAAATTGGAGCTAATATTATACTGAAGATTCGTCTTTATTAGAACAGTTATGGGAGAAAGTCAATTAATGCAAGGAATGGTATGAACAGGCCTAATCCATTTGATGTAAATCAATACATTGCATATTTCAATTGCTCTGTATTTCTACAGAAAAGTACATGAAAGTGATTCATTAAGACTAAATTCTTCATAAGAAACAGACCAATTCTCTCAGGCTCATTAGGGCATCTGTGCTAGTGAAATTTAAAAAGCAATCAAACTGAATAAGAAGTCCTCTTTGCAGACGTTTACATTGAGGAAGAACACAATTTTTGACAATTCAGAGTAAATGAAGTGCAAATTATTCTCATAATGTAACTCAGAATTGAAGCTTAAATTGTGGCTGAAAAAAAGCCTATAGTTTAATCAGAAAAATGTATTTATTGGTAACTCCCATGAGCTCATATTTCATACATTTATATGATAGGATAATAAGTTCAAAACTATTGCTACATTATAAATATGGAATTTATGCAGAATTTGCATGTATTAAATTTTATTTTGAATCTGCATGTGTGTCTATATTTGAATATTTATAATATTCCAGAAAAAGCACAGTGGAACGTGCAAGACAGATTTATTTAGTGTAATGCTCTGAAATGTGTCAAAGTTTTCAACACTTTTCTTAGAGACAAAATGGCAGAAATAACAAATGGGATGCAATAAGACCAACTGAATAATCTGCAAAGTCCAATACCTGGTAAAATGAGAAAAGCTCTTTCATCAATAAATATTTTACTAAGGTTTAAATGAATATTTCTCTCACCTTCCAATGGCATTGTTTTAGATGACATATACCATGAAGTGGATTATTCGTTATCCTTTAATAGAAAGGGGGAAATTCCCATCTATACCTTTCTTTCTAAACTCAGTGACAAAATATCTCATTTTATGTGTCACAGAATGTCAATATTAGCTTTCCAACTCTGAAGCACGTTCTTTACACTGTCAAAATAACACATACCTAGGGTGTAGTTTCAGTGGAGTTTCAACACTAGAGTATCCACCTCAGTACAGGTATATAAACTAGCCCTTCAGTAGCCCTTCAGAATAGTTGGGGAATGGAGTGTTCCTATCAACTTAATTTTTGGTTAACTCAAGGTAATGCTTTTATATAGTGAAACTGCTCTAGGAAAAGGCTGCCCAGCAGAGTGGACTCCCCTTCTCTCCTGGATGAGAACAACATGTGCATTAACTAATCTAAGCTCTCAGGTATGGATATTAAGTACCATAGCCCTTTACCAACCCCAAGACTTTACTCTTCTACCCAGACAATCAGCCCTAGTATCAGCTCACTTGGAGAAGCTCATAAAGACCCAAAGTCCAGGCTGTCTTGGGTGGCTCTGGCTGAGCAGAGTAAACTTTATACCTGCATTTCCAACTGTATACTACTATTAACTTCCTGTTCCATTTAATTTTTATACAAAGAAGAAACAATGGCAATTCACTCAAATATCACTACACCGTACTGGTGTAAGAGTTCAATGGATTGTGTGGGAATATGATAACAGCCAGTTATCAGGGAAGTCCAAAGCGATGTCTGACTTATCACCGCTGTCTTTCAGCCTGAAGGTTTGTATGGCTGAGGCTGCTTTCCTTATTAAGGGGTCCCAGGATGTCAAGAGGCTAATGAAATAATCAGCCATAGTCTTCAGAAACCAAAAAGTAGACATGAGTTTAATTTATCACAACCATAATAAAACATTATTTTAAAAATTGTTAATGTTTATTTTTATTATAAAAGTAATATATAATCATAAAAGAAATCCAGAACCTTCAGAAAAACAGATTAATAAAATAAATCACTAATAGATCTATTAATATCCTTTTTATTTCCCCCAATCTTTGTCTTTTATGCTTAGATTTGGGAGGGGTAGGAAGATGATCTCTCTCTCTCTCTCTCTCTCTCTCTCTGTATGTGCGAGTGTGTGTCTTTTCTTTAATGTAGTTGAAGTCATACTGGGTCCATAATTTTTTATCTCTTTTTCCTTTAGCATTAAATTACTAGCAATTTTCCCTACTCTATAAAAGGACATTTAAATGGTTTTGTAATAATCCTTCAAGTGGATGTACTGAGATTTCTTGAACCATCCTCCTCTATGTGGATGTACAGATTGTTTCTAACTCATTGCACTTATAGTAACTCCATTATCCTCCTAGTATATGTTCTCATAGTACCCTGTACTTTTTCCCCATGGCATTTCTCCCAGTTTTAAGGACAGTAATTAATATTTTGTTTTATTCTATCTTTCCCACTCCATGAAGGCAGGGTCCACGTCTGCCTGGTTCTTACAGAGCTCCCAGCACATAGCAGTGATAACAGATACTCAATAAATATTTGTTGAATAGATAAATGAATAAATAAATGAATGAGTGCTGTTTTTCAGCAAAACCTCAGAAAGGAAATTATGGGTCACAGCAATAAATATTTTTAATGTTTTGTGTTTTTATTATCTAATTTATTTCCAAAAGGATCGTTCCAATTTACATTCCCACCAACAATGTATGAGAATCATGATATTTAACCACACTCTTGTCAGTACTGGCTACTAACTTTTGTGTTTGGTAGTGATGTATGCTGGTTTTTGTTTTGTTTTGTTTTAATCAGGGCTAATGAGAGAGAGAAAAAAGTTTAAAAACTTAAATTTGCATTTCTTTAGTAGAGACCAGTGAGACTACACAATTTTTCCTAGTGTCTGCAAACCAGTTGTGGGTCCCATGTTGTAAATTGTCTGGTTATATACCCTTTGTTCCTCTAATCAATTCGCAGGAGTTCTTTATACAGGAAAGATTTCAGTCTTTTGTCTGTTGTAATTGTGCATATTTTCACCAGTTTGACATATGCCTTTTCATTTTGGCTTTCTTTTTTTTTTTAACAGATGAACATTTTTCATTTTTATGTAATCATGACTGTTGATGTTCTCTTTTATTCAAACATCCTTTTCCTTGGCTGAGAGTTTCATATGTGAATTGCAGCTATCATTTAAATAAAAATGCCAACTGTGAATTCAGATTAACTGGGTTTACAGATTCCCACATATACAACTAACTCCTAACCTGACCAAGAGCCCCAGTTCTCACCTCCTTACAAGCCCTGTCACCTATAAGCCTAGGCAATAGGGACCAGTCATGACTCTTTAATACCCTCCCAGCCTAAACTAGATCCCCTTCTCCACCTCTCTGTTTTGGTCAATGGTACCACCTCCACTCCAGACTAGAAATCAGGGCAGTACTTTTAACTGAATTCCAGCCTTCATTTACTCTCATGCTTCTTACATACTTTCTTGGCTTACTTCCTCAAGCATGAACCTTCTGGGTTTTGGACAGACCTGGTTAAATGAGGCTGTTGGACTTGACGATGCCATGAGGATGCCATGCCCATCCACAATTCCCCCTTTCTTCTAAATACAACCCACCTATTCCCAGAGGCCTTCTCAAACAGATCACTCCTCTTTCTGGCCTGTTCCTCATACTTTAGAAAGGAAACAGCCTTAGAAAGCATCTCATTTAAATCTCCCATTTTACAGAGGGAACACTGAGGCCAAGGAAAAGGAAAAGACTTGCCCGAAATCAGAGTTCCTTCCACACCACCTGTCCACACTACATAGTTCTGCACTTCACATGCTAATCTTTATGGACTTGAGGCTGAAGATGGTGACCCTGGTTTTGGCTTTGTCTTGGCTCTAATCTCCCCCATGCGCTAGTATCATGCTGGGGACATAATAGCTATTCCACCAAGTTTGCTGATTAGACCCAAACTACAACATAGCAGATGTACTTCTCTCTCTCTCTCTCTCTCTCTCTCTCTCTCTCTCTCATTTTAAAGGCATAATTGATTCTCAAATTGTTTTCAAACAAAATCTATCTTCTTTATGAAATATCTAAAGTAACAAATTGTTCTGTGCTACTGTAAGCTCTGTGAGAGCAAGAAAGACATGTCTTCCCTGGGATGCAATGGGCAGTTTCACAAAATTTTGTTTAATCAATGACAGAAGAAAAGAATGACTATTCTTTTAACGTCATTTTATACTACCTCAGTTGACAACTGATATCCATAAAAGGCAAGCTCTAGCATTTTAATTGCTACATAACAGCACTAACCTAAAATTATTATTAAGAGATGCTAATTCTTCAAAAACTTTGTCAGAACTCCAACAACCTGTTCACCATCCATGCAAAGATGCTAACTAATACTGCTGGTTTTCTACAGATATTCTAATTCTTCTGTGAGTTAGGTGGGATGGCACAACAACTCACTTCTAAGATGGCTGAAGAAAGGCATCCTTGGCTAGCTGAAGCTGAGAGCCCAAAAGCTTACAGCCTGAGGGGCCACAGGGCCAGCATTGCCGACTGTAACAGTCCATTCACTCACTGCCTCGCCCTGTACCACAAACCTGTGTGTCATCTTGCCTCACTGCAAAAACAAGAAAAAAAGGAGCAGGAGTGTGGGCATGTGATGCATGATCAGGCACATGCACCTCATAGTTCTGGCTCTTTCAAAATAGAGCCGCCTTTTAAAAAGAAATGGAAAGAAAAAAACAAGCTTTTACCACAATTTAAAATAAAAAAGAATGACCAAAAACAAAACACAAAAAAAGAAAAAAGAAAGCTTTTCTTCATCTAAACAAACACCTTTTAGTCCTTTCCTGTCAGTGATACATATTGGGTTTTAGATGACAATTAATTACTCTTCCGTATGGCTGCTGAAAAATTTAGAGATGCCAAAAGTCCAGAATACAACATAAATATGATCAGATTCTTTGACTCGCATAGCCATAGACCCTGACCTCCCACCCCCATTTAGTGCATGCCAGCCAGCACAGTACCTGGTGAAGAAGAACAGGGCTAGTGGAATTCCCTTAGGCCCAATTCTGACCAGTGGCACACTAGAATTGGCTACAAACAGAAGGAATTTGGCCTGAGAAAAGCCTGCAAAATTTGGGACTTTTAACAGTTGGTGAGCAACAATGTTTAGATAAGTTCTCAAAAATGGTCTTAGAAATTCTAAAATGGGCAGGACCCTTCTCTGACCCCAAACAACACATTGGCAGGCAAATGGATGAAATGCAATTTCTAACTTTTTTAAAAGAAATACTATTTTCAATAAACAACTTGAGCTATTTGCCAGCCAAGCACTCTTTGTCCTCTCCAGGCTACGTGATCACAGTCATCTCTATTCAGTTAGCTATATATCACCCAAGCACTTTCCCATCTGCAGAGGCAGGGAAGCAGCTCAAATGTAGCACTGGGAGCAGGATTCAGAGTCTTAATTTGCAGCCACAATAGCTTCTCATGCCCCCTTAGTGTGGATGAGTAGCTGTAAGTCAGGTGGCAGTCCTCACCACTGCCACTAAGGGCTCCTACTGACACTCATCCAAGCAGGTCCCCAACCTCCTCGCACCCTGCTCAGCTTTGCAGGTATTTCCAACATGGCAATGAGAGGCCCTTCTGCAATCTAGCCACAACCCCTACATCTGGTGAACATGATGCCTCAGGGATGTGGAAATCTGTTCTTCTCCCAATGGGTGTGGCAACCCTGGCCCAATCATTCAACTACACTCATATATGTAAAGTTACTGATGATGGTGATGATATAGCGATAACAGCATCAGCTAACATTTATTGAGTGTTTACTCTGTGGTAATTTTACTAATATGAAATAGCTCACTGTGATTTTTGCAAAAACACCTTATCCATCAAGGTGCAGTTGACAGATCAAGGGTTGTGGAGTCAGACAGAACTGGAGTCAGATTCCTACTGTGCCACATAGGAGCTTACTGACCTTGGGGAAGTCCTACAGCCTTTTTGGGCTTCATTCTCATCTGATAAATGGGGATACTTTTGTCCATTCTGCCCTCCTCCCGAAAATAGTGCAAGCTTACAGAGAAATACTGCAGATAAGGGACATGAAAGCTCATCATAAACTGAAAAGCACTCTCCACACAGGCTCTAGTCCAAGGTTGCACAGCCAAGTCATGGCTGGCCTAGAATTAAGTCCCAGGTATCTGAATTCCCAGGCCAGACAGACGGAGCTGCTGTTCCCCTCAGTTCAGCAGAGCACAGAGACCACAAGCCAGCATGGAGAGGGTGCTCTACATGGAACTCCTAAAGCAGACTCTCCCATCTCATGAGACCAGCCCCTCACCCTCATGTATCACTGCCAGTGCCTTTACCTCTAAGTTTTCCCCTCCCACACACACGTACACACTCACATACACACACTCTCTCACTCTCACACACACATGCACACCTCAGCTCTTACAGATTATCAGAACTCACAGAACTGGTCCAGCAAGCAGGGATTTGTCAACATCCTGGGAAATTCTGGAACCCTCAGGCTATCACTATTCTTCAAGATGAATATTTCTGGAGGTGGGCGGGAATGAATGAAATAAAAAGATGCCCTTGGGGTAGAAATGTGTCTCTCTAGCAAATTTTATTTCATTTTTGCAAATACTGTAAAATCCAGTATCTGTGACTTGTTAAAACGTGGTTCTTCTTTGATTAAACTAGATGGCACTGTGGTATCACCCTTTTGATACCCAAGAAAATCCCATTTCATTTCAAATCATATTGCTCCAATCTGGGACAATCCAAGGGTCTTTGAGGGGTCTTGGTAATCCTACAGAAAATGTGTGAAAGAATCTGCCAGAGGACAATGGCCATCAAATAGATAACCCAGATCACATTAATAATGTGTGTTTATAGACGTCATACCCTGACCTACGTGCACAAAAGAACTGATAAAGGCATATGTGCCCTGTGGTACTCCAGACAAGGCTGTGTGGCTTCCCTGGTGGCCAAGACCTTGTTTTTACTTCTCTGCCACAGTCATGGCTGTGGAATTCTATTTTTGCCCTAAAGATCTTTTTTAATATCACCACCTCTCACAACACCTACAAGTTCTGTCAGCATGAGAGATTATTTTCAGTATTGCCAAATTGTTTGGGAACTTCTTAAACCTCAGAATCTTGTTGTGGCAATGACTTACACAATTCTTTCAATGGATTGAAGTGGCCGCCTTCCTGGGGCCAACTTTCTCTTAAGATGAAAGTAAAATCTGTTATCGCTGGAAAGGGAATGATAATTGAACAGATTCTGCCAGAATTCCGGCATTTGCAAAAGGACACCGTAAACTGAGGGAAGGGAAGGGGAGGAGGGGAGGCAGGGCTGATGATCCATCTACATCTCAGTGTTGACCAGAAAGTCAGAGGGCTCTATTTGCTGCCACCGAGTAGAAGAAACCACACTGGCTGTTGTGTTCTAATCTGCAAAGCTCAGCCTTGTCCAGGACACCGAGTGCCCCCCATGGGGGAAGTAGGAAGGGGTTCAGGCAAGTAGTCACTGTAACAGCAGCCTTGAAGGACCCTGTAGTCACCAAAAAGGGGAGGCAGGGAACACAGCCACGTCCTTGCCCTCCCAGAGACCCCGATCCAGAGGCACCCTGGCAACTAAACTCACCTTGTTTACTCTCTGGACTCCCTGCCTCAACCTAGATTTGTTTTAGGAAGATCGGTGAAACAGTAGCGCCGGCTGCAGCAACTGCACCCCAACACGTCCCCCACCCCCTTTACAGCACTCCATGACCTCCAGCAACCGGACACTGCGGTTAGAGGGAGGAAAATGCCCTCACTTCTGGCTGCAGACTATTCATAAATCAGCTTTTTCTGCAACAGTCCCCAGGCTCCAAAAAACTGGGCTGATGGCGCCCCACGCTGAGGCTCAGGCTTTTTTGTATAATTCAGGAGAGGCTCCTCATGGCTGAACCCCGTATGGGGTCCGGGCAGCGTCCCAGCCCGCCGCTCCGCCCGTGGCGTGCCCCTCGCGCTCGCAAAGAGCAGAGCGGGCCTCGCGTGCAGCCAGCAGTGAGGGGCACGAGCTAGAAACCACGAGCTCTCCCCGGTGTCCGCAAACAGCGGCAGAGGGACACCCACTCCCCGAGATGAGCAGAGGCAGAGAGGGGGAGAGAGGAGGAGACAGGCGATAAAAGTCGTCCGGGAAGAGAGAAACAGAGAGGGTAAGAGAGAAAGAGCGAGAAGAAAAGCGAGAGAGGGAAATGGAAGGCGAAGGAAAGAGCGAGCAGGCAGGAGCGGACAAGATCTGGAGCACAAAAAGGAAAGAGAGAAAAAGGCAAATAGAGGAAGCGAGGGGGGAAAGGGCGGGTGGAGAATGTGGGCGCGGTAAGGAGAAAGAGCACGGAAAGGAGGCTTCGGAACCGGGGTGCGGAGGAGAGACAGGAGAAGAGAGACCCAGGGATGCTGCACGCAGAGCGTGGTTCTTTAGGGCGCTCCAGTTCGGAGACGAAGTGCGGTGCCCTGTCCCAGCGGCGACGGGGGCGCTCGTTCCGGGCCGCCCGGCCACTTCCCCCGCACGCACTCTCAACC